>NC_058080.1:78107521-78407521 GCF_014858855.1 Bufo gargarizans
CCTTTGAAAAATCAGTCTTGAGATATTTCTTGGCCCAGTCTTGACATTTCAGCTTGTGTGTCTTGTTCAGTGGTGGTCGTCTTTCAGCCTTTCTTACCTTGGCCATGTCTCTGAGTATTGCACACCTTGTGCTTTTGGGCACTCCAGTGATGTTGCAGCTCTGAAATATGGCCAAACTGGTGGCAAGTGGCATCTTGGCAGCTGCACACTTGACTTTTCTCAGTTCATGGGCAGTCTTTTTTGCGCCTTGGTTTTTCCACACGCTTCTTGCGACCCTGTTGACTATTTTGAATGAAACGCTTGATTGTTCGATGATCACGCTTCAGAAGCTTTGCAATTTTAAGAGTGCTGCATCCCTCTGCAAGATATCTCACTATTTTTGACTTTTTTGAGCCTGTCAAGTCCTTCTTTTGACCCATTTTGCCAAAGGAAAGGAAGTTGCCTAATAATTATGCACACCTGATATAGGGTGTTCATTTCATTAGACCACACCCCTTCTCATTACAGAGATGCACATCACCTAATATTAAACTTCACTAAATGAGTACAACAAATCCCATTGAATTTTAAAAATTATATATAATCTTTATTGAACAATCATAATTGTAAACATGATTACACCATTATAACATTGAATTATACCAATAATAATAAGCCATTGTAATAAAGGAATCTAATAGCTAATGCACCTATTACTTATATCAGACTGTTCTCATGGAAGGGACCATCAATGGTATATGTCAGCAGGAAGGTGGACTCTGTTAAGCTATGAAGCTGGGGTGCACTAGCGATATCATTCTAAATGCAATCACCCATATTAAAGTGTATAGAGACTATCACCATTCCTAAACAAAAGGACATATGCTGCTAGGTAAAATAACTAGTATCAAAGACAGCTAACCATGGACAAAATGTAAACCTACCAATGACGGTCAAAATAGGCGCTGGATCTCCCCGACGTACGTTTCGCCGTGCTGCGTCCTCAGGAGGAGTCACCTAATATGCTTAATTGGTAGTAGGCTTTTGAGCCTATACAGCTTGGAGTAAGACAACATGCATAAAGAGGATGATGTGGTCAAAATATTAATTTGCCTAATAATTCTGCACTCCCTGTAGGCTTGGCTCTTGAATTTGCCTCACAAAAAGTGATTGTAATAACTGACCAAATAACAGAGGTCAATCTTAGCGTCAGGTCTAATTTATCAAACCTGGACTTAACCGTGCAGTGGCCCAAAATTGTGGCCTCATGACAGTGGGAGGGTGTCAGCAGTACTGTGTTCACATCACTGTTAATTTTTCCGTTCTTCTGATCCGTCAGAAGAACAGCCCAAAAAAGTGGATCCTGTATTCAGAGCATCTGCTTTCAAACTGTCAGTATTTGGTCAGCATTTGATCAGTATTGGTAAGGCAAAAACAGGAGTGGGTCCAAAACAGAGATAACATGTGATGGAAATATTTGCATCTGTTCTGTGTTTTGGACCCACTACTGCTTTTGGCTTTGTAATCATGATTAAATCCTGATGCAAAATAGTGACCGCATGATAGAGGCCTTTTAAACGCTCAAACGACAGGATCTAGTTCAAGCATGCCACCACCTCCTGGTTTAGGTTCTGCTCCATGTCCTGCTGCTGCTGAGTGGTTTCTTCAGTAGACAGCTGAATAAAACTCATCAGAGTCTTAAGTCTTAAGTTGCTGCTGATGGAACTGGTGCTGCTCCTGCCCCCCTCCCCTCCAGCAGTCATGGCAGTGGAGCGTGAACTCAGAGAGTCCCTTCCGGTTAGTCCTTTGTGAGGACTAATATAACAAAGACAGGTGCACTCTGCAGTTTTCTAACCCTCATACTGGTGTAAAATTGAGAGATTAGCCAACATATCCTCCTTGGAGGACATGTCTGAGCCCGAGCACCGCGCCAAGGTTTCTCAAGTAGCTTGGGACCTAACGCTAAACCTACCTGGGCCGTATGGGCAATACCAGGAGCCAGTGGGTGAATTACAGGAGCGCAATGTCCGACTCACAGCAATCTCCCAGTAACCTCAGCATGTGACTGGCTGATATAGCCCTGGCCTCACATGTGCACCACATGTGCACCAGAATGCTGCTTGTGGATGGAAATAAAGGCACATTCAGACAAGGAGTTTCTACGCCTCCATAAAATTCTATATACAAACTACAGATTGGCGTGGTATTAAAAAGCAGGAAGTGCTTTGTGAGGACTAACTGACTACAAAGGAAGTCTCGATAGTAGTTGTGTTTTCTTTTGTTTTTTACAATTTTTTTTTATTCTGTAAAGCATAGAGTACGATAACAGATACAGGAATTGGTTGACATGACCTATGAAGACATATCACATCAGAAGGGGTAAGCCCTCTCTAATAACGCACAGTAAAATTCATGTACAATTAGTATATGAATCACATAACCTGAATGAGTATATTAACCAAGAAAAAGGGAGGGATTAGGGGTTGGGGGGAATATGAAAAAAAGGGGTAATGGGGAGGGAAAGGTGGGGAGGAGGGGGAGAAGAAGGGAAGTAGGGTACTGTTATGGTTGTCACATAAACTGTAAGAACCTATGGAAGTAAGGTATTCCAAAATGGAAGGCGGAGGTAGGAGACAGCTAATCCTAGACCTCTATATTTCTTCCACGGGTCCCATAAAGCCATGAATTTATTTGGTGTGTGAAGTTCCCAATGGGCCAATTGCTCAAAGCGGTATAGCTGATCCCCTCTGTTTTGCCAGTGTGAGATCGAGGGGGCCTCAGCTTGTTTCTAAAAACTAGCCACTAAGATCCGGACCTCTCCCAGTAGTGTTTGAATTAAATGTTTGGCAGTAGCGGGAATTTGCACTTATGTCATAAAGTCTAGTAGGCAAATCCCAGGGGATACAGAAAGAGGGGTGTCACATATTAGACATAACTGAGCACACACTGAAGACCAAAATTATTAGATTTTGGGGCACTGCCACCAAATGTGACATAGGAGCCCCTCTCCCTCCCACTGTCACGCCGGATGGGATATCAGACATACAGATAAACCAGCAAACCAGGCTCTAGGGGAGATGCAGGGGAAGGGGCACCTCCTAGCAAATCCCTGACTTCTCTCCCTGCTCTGCCCACATTCCGACCTAGAGGGTAGGAATGATGTGTCCTCGTGCCTGGGCTAAAACACCCTAGATTCCCTGAGATGGTGAAAAGGGGAATAGGAGCAGCCTGCTCGCACAGAACCTGGATGGGAGAGATGACACCAACACAACCAAGATAGCAAACAACAAAAACTGAAACCACACTTATATTTTCAGAGCTGGAACAGACAACCTTCCTTCTTTCCTTGCTTGCTTCCAAGGCCAGAATGATTTCTATAACCCGCTCAGAGCACTGGGATGGAGTGCGATTTAAACTAATGACCCCACCCAGTGCACCTGATGGAAGGCGGATCCAGCACGGCAACAAAACACTAAATACGTGCTGCTATTCTGGCCGACCTCGCAACATAGTCAGAGCAGGGCATGACACCCACATCTCTAGCACATGGAGTCACTGCCCGGGAAGAGGGCATTGATTCTATCAGGCATGTAATGACATCTCATCACCACCTTATAATAATTTTCCTGTAATTTTACGCATCTGGAAATCTTTGGTGATAAAGGCAGCAGTTGTGCCTTTTCACACCGAGATCTCGCTCCCATTTAGGTATAAACCAATACTCAATTAGAATAATATTAGGCAGTAGCAAAGAATAAAGTGTTGAGAATAGATCTTTTTAATGGGTTCTTTTTGTTGTGAGGCCAATTTCTCAAAAGGGGAGTGTTCGGTGGGAGTTGCTAAGGTAGAGATAGAGGGTCTGAGGTAGTGAATAAGGTGCTGGATATGGAAGAGGGAGAGACCCCTCAACTGGGGGTGGGCAGTGAGTTTGGAAGTGGTAGGCAAGGACCCCTTCGGGGCAAAGATCTAACAAGGGGAGGTGTATATTAAGAGCTTTAGTAGGGAGGATGTCCCTAAAAGCCAGCGGAGAGTCTAGGAGAGCATCCGCGGCCTGAGTAAGATTCAAAAGGCTAGATGTCAGTGTTTTCCTGAGTCAACATTCGTGCCAGTAACGTAGGGTATTTTTTGTGAGTAAATTGTACATGTTACTGTTTACGAGTAAGGGAGGTTTCTTACACAACAGTACAGACCTAAGATGTATTGGACTTATAGCATTTTCAGCCTGGATATCCAGTCTCTCGTTTGAAGCTCGCAGACAATCTACACATCTAGTCCCTTGTATTGCTTTGTAGTATGTTTTATAATCTGGTAGGCTCACCCCTCCTCTCAGCACATTTTGTACCAGGAACTTATGAGCGAGCCTGAGTCTGAGCTTCTTCCAAGGCCTCATGCACACGACCGTTGTGTGCATCCGTGGCCGTTGTGGCGTTTTCCATTTTTTTTTCCACTGACCCATTGACTTTCAATGGGTCCGTGGAAAAATCGGAAAATGCACCGTTTTGCAGCCGAGACCATGATCCGTGTATCCTGTCCGTCAAAAAAATATGACCTGTCCTATTTTTTTGACGGACAACGGTTCACGGACCCATTCAAGTCAATGGGTCCGTGAAAGAACACGGATGCACACAAGATTGGCATCCGTGTTCGTGATCCGTGGCCGTAGGTTACTTTCATAAAGACAGATCCGAAGATCCGTCTGCATAAAAGCTTTTTCAGAGCTGAGTTTTCACTTCGTGAAAACTTAGATCCGACAGTATATTCTAACACAGAGGCGTTCCCATAGTGATGGGGACGCTTCTAGTTAGAATATACAACGAACTGTGTACAAGACTGCCCCCTGCTGCCTGGCAGCCCCTGATCTCTTGCAGGGGGCTGTGATCCGTACAATTAACCCCTCAGGTGCTTCACCTAAAGGGGTTAATTGTGCGTATCATAGCCCCCTGTAAGAGATCCGGGGCTGCCAGGCAGCAGGGGGCAGACCCCCCTCCCTCCCCAGTTTAAATTTCATTGGTGGCCAGTGCGGCCCCCCCTCCCTCCCTCTATTGTAATAATAACATTGGTGGCACAGTGTGCGCCCCTCCCTCCCTCTATTGCAATAAGAACATTGGTAGCAGTGTGCGGCCTCCCCCGGCCCCCCTCCCTCCCTCTATTGTAATAAGAACATGGGTGGCAGTGTGCGGCCTCCGCCGGCCTTCCCACCCCCCCCCCCCTCCGATCATTGGTGGCAGCGGAGTTCCGATCGGAGTCCCAGTTTAATCGATGGGGCTCCGATCGGTAACCATGGCAACCAGGACGCTACTGTCACTTTCCAGTAGGAGGAGCTCCCGGCCAGACACAGACATCGTAGCAGCCAGCAGGTAAGTATGATGCTTCTACTATTGCTAAGTAACCATGGCAACCAGGACTGCAGTAGCGTCCTGGTTGCCATGGTTACTGATCGGAGCCCCAGCGAGTAAACTGGGACTCCGATCGGAACTCCGCTGCCACCAATGATCGGGGGGGGGAGGGGGCGGGGGAGGCCGCACACTGCCACCAATGACTTATTACAATACAGGGATCTGAGGGGTTAATTGTGCCGATCACGGCCCCCTGTAAGATATCAGGTGCTGCCAGGCAGAAGGGGGCAGTCATGTACACAGTTTGTAGTATATTCTAACTAGAAGCGTCCCCATCACCATGGGAACGCCTCTGTGTTAGAATATACTGTCGGATATGAGTTTTCACGATGTAACTCATATCCAACAGTATATTCTAACATAGAGGCGTTCCCATGGTGATGGGGACGCTTCAAGTTAAAATATACCATCGGACTGGAGAAAACTCCGATCCGATGGTATAAAAGGGACTCCAGACTTTACATTGAAAGTCAATGGGGACAGATCCGTTTGCAATTGCACCATATTGTGTCAACGTCAAACGGATCCGTCCCCATTGACTTGCATTGTAATTCAGGACGGATCCGTTTGGCTCCGCACGGCCAGGCGGACACCAAAACGACTTTTTTTTCATGTCAGTGGATCCTCCAAAATTCAAGGTAGACCCACGGACGAAAAAACGGTCACGAATCACGGACCTACGGACCCCCTTTTTGCGGACCGTGAAAAAAAACTGTTGTGTGCATGAGGCCCAAAGAAAAGAAAAGATAATTGTTCGTTTTTGAAAGAATATCTTGGAGACGGGAATGGGTAGAACTTGCATAGTGTACAGTATTTGAGGAAAGACAACAGTTTTTAGCAGAGCACTCTGCCCAATTCAGGTAACCTATGATAGATCCCATGAGTGCAGAATAGTCTCAATCTGTTTAGGGAGAGCTTGGTAATTGGATTTATATAGTGCGGATACTTAGGGGGTTATGTGGACACCCAGGAATTTTATAGAGTTGGACGGCCACAGAAAGGGTGTTGAGTGTTGGAGCATGAGGGCTGAGGGGCTGGACAAGCAGACATTTAAGACCTGGGACATACTAAAGTTTATTTTGAAATGAGATAAATAGCCAAAATAGTCTAATATGGATATTACTGCAGGGAACGCCTTAGATGGATTTGTGAGAAATAGGAAAACATCATCCACGAATGCAGCCAATTAGTGGTGAGTATTTTGTAAGGTGAGCCCATTTATCCTTTCATTCTGTCGGATAGCTTGTAAAACTGTTTCCAATGTGAGAATAAACAGAAGAGGGAAGAACGGGCATCCCTGCATGGTTCCATTACTGGTGCAGAATGGGGGGGGGGTATCATTAACCCAGACCAGACGAACGATATAAACATGCCTATATTACACCGCTTGTTGACAATGAGTCTGATGCACTGTATGTCTATTTACAACTGAACAGATTGATTACTAATTAACTACAGTAAGTACACGCACCTATATATTAGACTGGCTGTTGAGACTAAGTCTGATGCACAGTAAGTCTATGTAGAACAGATTAAGAATGAATGGTACAGCAGTGGAACAAGATGCACATGGCGATTACAAAGAGCCTGCACTGTCCCTGCAGTCTCCCAATGCTCTCCCTATACTCTTACTATGATCTCCCTAAACTGTCCCTATCCTAGATTTTAATTGAAGCTTTGTTAAACTCTTTCCCTAGCACTTGGCACATCTGTACCTATGTTCAGTTAACTGTAAAATGGCGACAGGACAGGATTAGGCTATTTATAGGGCTGTGACATCACAGGGGTGGCTGATCTGTTAATTGGTTGGCTGCATGGCAATGTCGGTCCTTTCTCCTTCCAGGGTTTTATACTTTCACTTTGTAAGGCCTCATGCACACAACCGTTTTTTCTTTTCTTTTTTAAGGTCCGCAAAAACGGGGTCCGTAGGTCCGTGATCCGTGACTGTTTTTTCGTCTGTGGGTCTTCCTTGATTTTTGGAGGATCCACGGACATGAAAAATGAAAAAAAATCTAAGTCAAGTTTGCCATTGAAATGATAGGAAAAAACAGACACGGATCACGGACGCGGATCACGGACGCGGATGACAATCTTGTGTGCATCCGTGATTTTTCACGGACCCATTGACTTGAATGGGTCCGTGAACCGTTGGCCGTGAAAAAAATAGGACAGGTCCTATTTTTTTCACGGCCAGAAACACGGATGCGGCTGCCAAACGGTGCATTTTCCGATTTTTCCACGGACCCATTGAAAGTCAATGGGTCCGCGGAAAAAAACGTAAAACGGACACGGATGCACACAACGGTCGTGTGCATGAGGCCTAACACGTGTAGCCGCCATTTTGGGAAAAAAACTATTTTTTACAACTAAGCAAGAGTCAGTTTGTTTTACTTTGATTTGCTCAGCACTACTGGAAATTATTATTTTTCTAAACAGGTAGAAGATGCTTCAGTTGTGGTTAGAAAATCAACAATAAATGAATTGAATGGGATTTTCCTGGTTTAAAAATGAAATGGTAATGTCCTTGCTGCAGCCCTTTGAATAAAGAGTGAATTTATTTACTGTTTGCCAAGAGATATTTGCTTCAATAAAGTATAATGACAGCGAACATCACATTCCATATAGGTTTGTAGAATAAAATGCTGCACTCACCTCAGAAATAACATGCAACATTTACAAATGTTACACGAACTAGTTGCAGCCTGTCCATTAAAAATCTCATCCCATAAATTTTTCATACAACAATTGATCTGCAGCGTGGATTATCAAATATGCAGCATAACAATTTCATCCCTTTCAGCGTAGAAAGGATGCAATCTGCAGTGTTATACATGCTAATATTGGTGCAGATTCGCTATGGATTTGCAACAGAATAATCGGCCACACGTGGACCTAACCTTAGTGTTGTGGTGCGGTTTCAAGCAATTATTATTTTGCAATTAAATAAAAAAAATCATAAATTTCCTTGAATAAAAGTTGATTAAATAAACCTGCACGTTGAAACTCGCATGTAAATCCTACCATAATGGCCTTTACATAAATTCTTACAGGTTTTAATGAAATTGTATAAAACATGCTTTATTATGGAGTATTTTAGGGTAAAAGCCCAGGAACAAACTGTATTTTTTAGTGTGCATAGTGATAATAAGCAGTATTATGCGGAACCATATAGCAATGTGGGCTCTTTAAGAGAGGGGGGTTTCAGCACTCAGACCACCTCTGATCAAACCTTGGATATGTCACCATGACACTAAAGTTCAGTGACCCATCTGATCCAAATAATACCAGGTTTAGGAGGACTTCACACACATGCCAACAGGTGGAAGAAATCTAAGCGGTTTATGCGGTATTTCCCATTCTCTTTGCATCCACATTTGGCTTTGGCTGAAAAACTTACATGAAAGGGTGCTTCAAAAACAGCTGTGTGGGCTCTTTAAGAGAGTATTACTGGATACTGCATATTATTTGGACACTGGTGGTATTATGTGGGCTGTATATGGCATTTTTATCTTGGCATAATGAGAATATGAATCCTCTAGATGCCATAAGGAGATAGCCTAATTAAGCCTGGGGCACGGAATATGGACTACCAAGACCCACAAGAGGGACTCCACAGCATGAAGTCCATAGGTCAGACTTCTCTAGGTAGCCTTACTAAATGGCAAACGGTTGTAAGGTGCCATCAGACTTTACTGAAGGTGGTCAAGAAGAAGCGTTTCAACAGAGGGGAGTGATTGGAACAGGGAAGGAGAGATCAGAAATGAGAAGGAATTATATAGCAGCACTATTTTCTAAAACTTTTAATATGCCGTGGCAGCAAATCAAAGTTTTTATCAGTGGTCGTCTGAGTGCTGATATCCCCAATGATCACTTGAAAGAGGAGAAATAAGCACTTACATAGTGCTTTTCCTTTTCCCTGCATAAGAGATCTCCTAAAGTAATGAGAGACAGCATATTATACGACTGCTACTCTCCTCGCTCTAGTAATTGGTGGGGGTTTCAGCACTCAGACCACCTCTGATCAAACCTTGGATATGTCACCATGACACTAAAGTTCAGTGACCCATCTGATCCAAATAATACCAGGTTTAGGAGGACTTCACACACATGCCAACAGGTGGAAGAAATCTAAGCGGTTTATGCGGTATTTCCCATTCTCTTTGCATCCACATTTGGCTTTGGCTGAAAAACTTACATGAAAAGGTGCTTCAAAAACAGCTGTGTGGGCTCTTTAAGCGAGTATTACTGGATACTGCATATTATTTGGACACTGGTGGTATTATGTGGGCTGTTATGGCATTTTATCTTGGCATAATGAGAATATGAATCCTCTAGATGCCATAAGGAGATAGCCTAATTAGCCTGGGGCACGGAATATGGACTACCAAGACCCACAAGAGGGACTCCACAGCATGAAGTCCATAGGTCAGACTTCTCTAGGTAGCCTTACTAAATGGCAAACGGTTGTAAGGTGCCATCAGACTTTACTGAAGGTGTCAAGAAGAAGCTTCAACAGAGGGGAGTGATTGGAACAGGGAAGGAGAGATCAGAAATGAGAAGGAATTATATAGCAGCACTATTTGGCTGAAATACTATACAAAAGCGTCTATAATCACAAGCTACTCTTCTGTATTTGTGCCCAGGCCCAAATTTTTTAAAACCAGGTCTGATCAGAGCAGCAGTTCTCCTTGTCACCAATAGAAGCGAACACTACATCGGAAAACAGAAGAACTGGACATGGAATTTAATGGTAGATAGCGCTGAAACGAGATCTGTCTGATCCCAAAGATTTTAATCTCACACAAGAACCTGACCTAAATGCTGTTTCCCTTGCGTATAGTAATACATTAAGCCTTTAGACAATCCTAATCTGTAGTATTGCAGTTACCAGGCCGCTGGGGCAATATGTGTGAGTTATGGTGCCAATGGAGTAGTAACAGTTTTTACTCATTTTAGCAGCACTCCCTGGGCCGGCATGCAGTGAATGGAAGGACAGCACCAGTTTCCTTCAGGGCACACTCTGTTGTCCAGGGACTCCCTGTTAGATGGTGGTTGAGGTGCCTTGGTGGTGTGGTTTAAGGTGCATGGGAGGGCAGGGTCCCTGGTGTTCGTGAGGCAAGCACCATAAGTTTCAAATAGGTGATACGTTTGGCGACCAATAAGGGAGACCAGTTCTCTAACAAAATTCCCAGTACTTTACCGAAACTGATCCAAGGTCCTCAATGTGCGCAAAAGTCATTTACAGCAAGGCGCTTTCTACAATGGCTCAGGTTAGGTTCCCAAAAGTTGCATAAGGGTAAGGTGTCCTGTATAACCAATCAATCCCCTTGTTTCCTCCAGGCTGGAGGGAGTGTCACTATCTATGCGGTACTGTATATCTATACTTCTGTATCCTCTTTAGGAATACTATCTCCTGACAGGTGGTCTTGTCTGTCTTTGGTTAGGTGGGTCAGCTGTTAGCTAGAATCTCTCCACCTAATGCAAAGGAGGACTAGAGCCTGATAAATGACAATTACCTTCCTTTGCCAATATTCTCACTCCCTCTCTGGGTTGCCTGGATCTTCTATATTCTTTTCCTTCTATGGGCTGGTACATGGAACTAACTCTGGAGTTTTGATAACTCTGCAAAATGGCTGCTAAGGTGCAGATTTTTCCTCAGACATCACACACACCTGCTTCTTCTTCTTCTTCTCTCCCCAGAGAGCAGGGCGGAGTCAGCCCTGGGAGGTTTGTTAGAACCTCCGCCTCCCTGTGCAACTTTATGGGAACTCAGGCACAAGCACATTTTCATGAAACACAATCACAATATTGAGCAGTGTGTTTCAGGACACTGCAGTATCAATAAAAAGTTCTCAGACATTTTGGGAATTCTGTCTCTGCAGATGATTGATGGTGTTGTCATATACAGTCTAGTGTAAGTAGCAACCTGCCGATAATTTATGTGTGCCTCATTCAGATTTCTATCTAGAGATTTAAGAGCAATTGACATCTTTCACATTATGGCAAAACATTCTGCTTATATGTGTCTGAAGTAATAACTGTTCAAGAAAATGAATACTCTCTATAGCTTTCCCAGTATGATGTCTGGCATGCCATGGGCCAACTAGAGGACACAATGGTGAGGACCCATCTATTTCTACAGAGCATGAGTTTGTTCACTTTCAATTACACCCTAATTTATTTATTTGTGAATTAAAATCCACCCCAGCAAGTGATTGGCTTCAAATCATCTTCTGCTGGACCATTATTGTATCAGAATGGGTCCGTTGGAGGATCCTCCGCTAAGCCAGTCTAGTCTTGTTTTTTTTGTTCAACAATCTTCCAAGCAAATTATATATAGTTTCTATGACCATTGGTTAATGCTTAAAGGGTCACGGAGCTTTTCTAAAACTTTAATATGCCGTGGCAGCAAATCAAAGTTTTTATCAGTGGTCGTCTGAGTGCTGATATCCCCAATGATCACTTGAAAGAGGAGAAATAAGCACTTACATAGTGCTTTTCCTTTTCCCTGCATAAGAGATCTCCTAAAGTAATGAGAGACAGCATATTATATGACTGCTACTCTCCTCGCTCTAGTGATTGGTGGGGGGTTTCAGCACTCAGACCACCTGATCAAACCTTGGATATGTCACCATGACACTAAAGTTCAGTGACCCATCTGATCCAAATAATACCAGGTTTAGGAGGACTTCACACACATGCCAACAGGTGGAAGAAATCTAAGCGGTTTATGCGGTATTTCCCATTCTCTTTGCATCCACATTTGGCTTTGGCTGAAAAACTTACATGAAAAGGTGCTTCAAAAACAGCTGTGTTTCAAATTACCCTTAAGGGTACTTTCACACTTGCGTTTTTCTTTTCCGGCATAGAGTTCCGTCACAGGGGCTCTATACCGGAAAATAACTGATCAGTTTTATCCCCATGCATTCTGAATGGAGAGTAATCCGTTCAGGATGCATCAGGATGTCTTCAGTTCAGTCGTTTTGACTGATCAGGCAAAAGATAAAACCGCAGCATGCTCTGGTTTTTTCTCCGGCGAAAAAAAACACGGAAGACTTGCCTTAACGCCGGATCCGGCATTTTTTCCCATAGGAATGTATTATCGCCGGATCCGGCATTCAGAATACCGGAATGCCGGATCCGTCGTTCCGGCATGCACATGCGCAGATCGGTAAAAATGAGAAAAAATGTACAAGACGGATCCGTCAGTCCGCATGACAAGCGGAGAGACGGATCCGTCCTTGCAATGCATTCAGTCAGTGGCAGATCGGCGGATCTGGCGGCCAGTTCCGACGACGGAACTGCCCGCCGGATCACACTGCAGCAAGTGTGAAAGTAGCCTAAGGTGGATTCCCGCAGAGGTTTTTATTTTGCATTTTTCAGCACTTTCTGTTTTTAATGCCGTTTTTTGCACCTACTTTTGCGATAGAGCCGGACCGTGGTACGGTTACACGGACGCCAAATTATGCAGTGGGTCAGGATATGTGTATAATAGTCTATTGTTTGTTTGTGACGCCAATTGCAGCGTGTGCAGGGTACTGTTGCAGGGCCCTTTAAGGTGTTGTAACTCACGTACCAGGCTAGGAATGCCAGAGTGGTGTAATGTCTCTGTATGGTAGTGGTAATAGTGTCAACGGTGTCTCCTACCTGGGTATGGCTGGACTCCTGGCTCACTTGCAATAAAATGAGTGTGTTGCTAGTAGGAGTAATTGAGGAATTTGCAGCAATAATTGAGATCCAGACTTGGAATGAAGTTCAAACTTGTCTTTACTAAATGCAGCTTTCATCCAAGTGAGATACAGCATTAGTCTGAAGTCCCAGCAGGTATTGGCAATGTGTGGCAGGAATCTGGCTTCTGCTCTATCATGTGCCTGGAGCTTTTGCAGGAAAAGGACGTCTGCTTTGTAGCTCGGTAATCTGGCAGGAATTTAACTTCTGCGCTATCTATCTTCTGCTGTTTTGGGGACTGACTAGCTGAGGAGGAATTTGGCTTCTCCTGGTCTCTGGACGTTACTGACAGTTAACTACACAGGGTATGCTTCTTCCTGGAATACTGGAATTGGCTTCTTGCTTGTACCAGCTGAGGCTGCAAGGCTCAGGCTGGGGATGATGATCTATTGTCTCAGCCAAGACAAGATCCTGGCTTTGGATCCCTATAACTGGGAGCTCCTACACGCACAGCCTTGCCCTAGCCGGCGTGGCTGGCACAGTAACTAACTTCCTTCTCCACCCATGAGGCAGGATATGGGCCAACCCACGTCTGCTCATAGAGGGGGAGGCTGAACTGGAATGTACTATTCCAGCTCAGAAACACTAAACTGGCTTAAGTCCCTGCTGAACACATTGCTGCCACCTGCTGGTGAACATGAAGAATGATAACAATATATATATTTACAAGGCTTAGAATGCACAATTGTAAGGAAATTACATGAAATTACACAAGATGACAATGTGAATACACTTAAGAGATTGTAGCGGGGTAAAAGAGTTTCGTAACACAACTCTGGGATGTTACACCTTTTTGCTGCTTTTTATTCCAAAAATATCTGCTCCAGATATTAACTATAGGAAATATGAAATGCATGTGTTTTTGGCTACTGCAATCTTTAGCAATTTAGTGGCAGTTTTTTTTCTGTCTGTAGCATTTTTATAAAAATGCTGCATGTTGCAGCAATGGCATTTCCTTCCCTATAGGTAAAAATTAATAAATGAAAATGCCATAAAAAAAATGCAAGAGTGCTAAAAAAAATGCAAGACATTTCTGTTGCTTTTTTTAGTGGTCAAATGTAAATTAACCCCTTTTGGACCGGGATCATTTTCACCTTAAAGGGGTATTCCCATCACAATGATCACTGTTAAATCTGTTAATGATTTGACAGTAATCATTTTTGTAAATACATTTTATTACCCAATTCCCACAGTTTTTGAGAAAATAAGTCCCCTTTTACCTGATTGTTGTCTTTCGTCTCCCCTGGTTACGGCCACCTCTCGTCTGTCGAATTCGGCCGGGTCGCGCTTGCGCAGAAGACTGAAGATTTTCTCCCAGCCAGGCCGCGCAATGTCCTCAACACGCACGCCGCCATGCATGCGCCATGATTACTTCTTCCTGGCCAGTATAGTACAGAGCCTCAAATGCGCACGCCGGCTCTGTACTATACAGGCCAGGAATAAGTCACCATGGCACATGCACGGCGGCGTGCGCGTTCAGGACATTGCGTGGCCCGGCTGGGAGAAAAACTTCAGTCTTCTGCGCAAGCGCGGCCCGGCCGGGAGAAGACGTCAATCAAGCCCAACCGAATCCAGGAAGTGAACGTCGCGCTGGACGCAGGTAAGTATGAAAACTGATGATGGGAATACCCCTTTAAAGGGAACCTGTCACCGGGATTTTGGGTATAGAGCTGAGGAGATGGGTTGCTAGATGGCCACTAGCACATCCGCAATACTCAGTCCCCATAGCTCTGTGTGCTTTTATTGTGTAAAAAACCAGATTTGATACATATGCAAATTTACATAAAAGAGTCATATCTTACTTGTGTGACCAGAGAAGAGTCATATTTTCAAGCTCTAATTCATCTCAGGTTAATTTGCATATGTATCAAATCGTTGTTTTTTTACACAATAAAAGCACACAGAGCTATGGGGACTGGGTATTGCGGATGTGCTGGCGGCCATCTAGCAGTCCATGTCCTCAGCTCTATACACAAAATCCCGGTGACAGGTTCCCTTTAAGGACCAGGCCATTTTTTGCTAATCTGACCAGTGTCACTTTATGTGGGGATAATTTTAAAGCGCTTTGACTTATCCAAGCCATTCTGAGATTGTTTTTTCGTCACATATTGTACTTCATGACACTGGTAAAATGGAGTAAAAAAATAATAATTTTTATTTATAATAAAAAATACCAAATTTACAATTTCTATAATACATAGTAATACCTACAAAAATAGTTATTACTTTACATTCCCCATATGTCTACTTCATGTTTGGATCATTTTGGGAATAACATTTTATTTTTTGGGGACATTACAAGGCTTTGAAGTTTGGAAGCAAATCTTGAAACCCACTTTTTAAGGACCAGTTCAGGTCTGAAGTCACTTTGTGAGGCTTACATAATAGAAACCACCCAAAAATGACCCCATTCTAGAAACTACACCCCTCAAGGTATTCAAAACTGATTTTACAAACGTTGTTAACCCTTTAGGTGTTCCACAAGAGTTAATGGCAAATGGAGATAACATTTCAGAATTTTGAATTTTTTGGCAAATTTTTAATTTAAATAAATGTTTTCCAGTAACAAAGCAAGGGTTAACAGCCAAACAAAACTCAATATTTATTGCCCTTATTCTGTAGTTTGCAGAAACACCGCATATGTGGCCGTAAACTACTGTACGGGCACACGGTAGGGCGTAGAGGGAAAGGAGCGCCGTCTGGTTTTTCGAAGGCAGATTTTGCTGGACTGGTTTATTTACACCATGTCCCATTTGAAGCTCCCCTGATGCACCCCTAGAGTAGAAACTCCATAAAAGTGACCCCATTTTGGAAACTACGAGATAAGATGGCAGTTTTGTTGGGACTATTTTTAGGGTACATATGATTTTTGGTTGCTCTATATTACATGTTTGTGAGGCAAGGTTCCCAAAAATAGAAATTCTGAAATTTCATCTCCATTTGCCATAAACTCTTGAGGAACACCTAAAGGGTTAATAAAGTTTGTAAAAATCAGCTTTGAATACCTTGAGGGGTGTAGTTTCTTAGATGGGGTCACTTTTATGGAGTTTCTACTCTAGGGGTGCATCAGGGGTTCTTCAAACGGGACACGGTGCCAAAAAAAGGCCATCAAAATCTGCCTTCCAGAAACCATATGGCGTTCCTTTCCTTCTGCGCCCTGCCGTTTGGTCATACAGCAGTTTATGACAACATATGGGGTGTTTCTGTAAACTGCAGAATTAGGGTAATATTAAGTTTTGTTTGGCTGTTAACCCTTGCTTTGTTACTGGAAAAAACAGATAAAAATGGAAAATTTGCTAAAAAAAATATATTTTTTTGCACCGTTTTTATTTAATTTTTTTGACTGTGTTCATCTGAGGGGTTAGGTCATGGAGTATTTTTCTAGAGAAGATTCTTACGGACGCGGCGATACTTAATATGTCTACTTTTTTAAAAATTTATTTCGGTTTTTACACTATATTATCCTTTTATAAACAAAAAAAATACATTTTAGTATCTCCATAGTCTAAGAGTCAGTTTCTTTTTAGTTTTTAGCCGATTATCTTAGGTAGGGGCTCATTTTTTGTGGGATGAGAGGACAGTTGTATTGGCACTATTTTGGGGGGCATATGACTTTTTGATCACTTGGTATTACACTTTTTGTGGTGTAAGGTGACAAAAAAATACCTTTTTTTGCACCGTTTTTATTTTATTTTTTTGACCGTGTTCATCTGAGGGGTTAGGTCATGGGTTATTTTTATAGAGCAGATTCTTACGGATGCGGCTATACCTAACATGTCTACTTTTTTTATTTATTTTAGTTTTACAAAATAAGATTTTTGAAAAAATAATTTTTTCTTTTAGTGTCTCAAGTCTGAGAACCATAGTTTTTTTTTCGATTGTCAGTGGCTAAATGGAATTAAAATTGGGGAAGGGGATTATAAATGTAGTACTCCATGGAAGTGTGGTACTCCCTGAAGCAACCGTCAATGCAGAGGCCCGGATGATCGGGGCACGTGTCACGCTGAGTGGTGGTGTCCTTCTGTATCCCCCTCCTGTTACACACGCTGCACTTTTTGGGGGGCAGTCCCTTCTTTCCAGTATGGGGGGACCACACCTGGAAAGTGTATGCCAGGGACGATCCGGGCGCCTCCAGTTCCCGAGGTACTCCGGCCTGCTCTTTCCCGGTCCGAAAAGATCAGGGCCTTGAGGACTGCCTCATAGAACTGGAGAAATTTCCCTGTGTTGCCAGCGCTCCGGACAGCACAAAAGAGTTGTACAAGGCAACCTGTACCAAGTAGACAGAAATTTTTTTGTACCATGCCCGTGTTTTGCACATGGCGTAATATGGCTTGAGGACTTGATCAGAGAGATCAACTCCTCCAATATACCGATTGCAGTCAACGATACAATAAGGCTTGAGGACCGTTGCCTCGGTACCTTGCACAGGGACAGGGGTGATGCCGTTACCGTGAATTGTGGACAGTACAAGGACATCCCTCTTGTCCTTATATCTGACCAGTAACAGGTTTCCACTGGTAAGGGCACGGGTCTCACCCCTGGGGATAGGTACTTGGAGGGGGTGGGTAGGGAGGCAGCATTGATTTTTACGCACGGTCCCACAAGCGGACGTGGATCTGGCGGCGAGGGACTGGAACAAGGGGATGCTAGTATAAAAGTTATCCACGTACAGGTGGTAACCTTTATCTAGCAGTGGGTGCATAAGGTCCCACACAAGTTTCCCGCTAACACCCAGAGTGGGGGGACATTCTGGGGGTTGAAAATGTGAATCTCACCCCTCGTACACAAAAAACTTGTAAGTGTACCCTGAGGTACTCTCACAAAGTTTGTCCAGCTTCACGCCATACCTCGCCCGCTTAGAGGGAAACATAACTGGCGGAAATGAGGTCTCCCCTTGAAAGCAATGAAGACTCATCAACCGCGACCTCCCTCCAGGACATAGGCCTCCAAAAATTTGGCCCCAAAGTGATCGATAGACCGGCCTGGTTTTTGTACAGGAGGTCACTAGGCAGGATCATCCTTGGGGAGACATGCTGCATTATCTGGCATAATGCAGGCATTTCCGGCTGGCCTCAAACTGGGTACGTTGTCATGGCCGTACTGTAAAGTGGGGGTCTGGTAGAGGACGTCCCACTTCAGTATGCCTGACACTGGTTTTTTTGACTAAGGCCCATGTGCAGCACGAGGCCCCAAAACGTCCTCATCTCGGCTGCACTGACCGGAGTCCAGCCACCGGCCCTAGCCAAAAAGGAGCCCGGGTGTTTGAGCAATGAACTGTTGGGCGTACAAGTTTGTTTGCTCCACCATCAGATTCACAAAGTGGTCACTGAAAAAAAGACTATAATAGTCATATTCAGTGAAGCCCACTGTGGGAATCTGGATTCCTGCTTGGCCAACAAAATCAGGAATCACGGGCTCAAAATGCTCTGGGGTACATCAGACAAGTTCACCGATAAGGGGCTCAGGTGGACTTATCTACTTATCTGGTGGGCCGGAAAACTAGTACGAGCCCCAGAGCTGCTCGTACTAGTGTGGGCCACAGGGTTCCTGGCATGGCGGTCCCCTTGCTCCACCGCCTTGGGGGCTCATCATCATCGCTAGATGATGAGGAGGACGCGGATGACAAGAGGAAAGTGGGGTCATCCTCGTCCTCACTGGGACTCTTGGATTCGGAGGCAAGCAGGGGGTATGCCTCCTCAGCCGAGAACGTCCGGCGGGCCATAGGGGAGTGTGTGTGCGTGTGTGTGTAAAACTTTATTCAGTGTGTGTGTGGGGGGGGGACGGGTGTTCACGTACTTTGCCCTACGCCTAAAAAAAAAAAAAAAAGACAAATAAAATTAGAAAATCCCAAAAAGTGTAAAAAAAAAAAAGATTCAAACGCACAGATCAGCGGTACAAAGCTGATCAGCGGTGAGGTGGGCGATGCGCTAACAGTGGCCGGACTCTAAGTGTGTGGGGGGGCAGGGGGCAAGCTGCAGCACCCCTAGGGGGTCTAGGGTCACACAGCTGAGTGCTGTGGACCCCATACACCTAATCCGGGTGCTAGACCACAATAAAAAAACTTTTTTTTCCCCCTAACTCTCCCTCACTATCCCTGCCTAATCTACCTCTCCCTATCTCTCCCAAATACACTAATTTGTGCCTGAGCTCCTCTCTCTCCCGCTCCACGGACGTGTATGAGTGGGGAGAGAAGCTCCAGCAATTCAAAATTGCTGCTGCGCCCACCCACCTGCCCAGCCAGCCAATCAGAAGCGATCCTGAGAGGTGGCGTGACCGCCACCTCTCAGGATCGCAGGACGGTGATTGGTGGTGCATTATAACACCACTGATCACCATCCTATTCCAGGTTATCAGGTCACCAGAGACCCAAATAACCCGGAAACGCAGCAAACCGCAGGTCTGAATGGACCTGCGGTTTGCTGCGATCACCGACGGGGGGGGGGGGGGGTGTCACAGGACCCCCCTGGGCATTGTACCAAGGTGCCTGCTCAATGATTTGAGCAGGCACCTTTTTCCAATCACCGCCCGCCATGCGGCGGTGATCAGAAATACACAGGGCATACAGGTACGCCCTGTGTCCTTAAGTACCAGGACATCAGGGCGTACTTGTACGCCCTGTGTCCGTAACAGGTTAAACAGATTTGTTACAAATTTTACAATAATTCTGCCAAACGAATTTGAAGTTTTTTAATTCTTTTAGACGAATCATATAAAAACAGCACCCAGTGGGGAGCGTGGCTTGACAGCCAAGCGAGATGGCCACTTGAACTTGCAGCTCCTGCACAAAGCGACTCACAAAGCACGGTATTCCCTCTCATTATCCACCTTCGTCTATAACCCCTTCAAGATGCCTAGGGGCAAGAGAGCCCATGCCAAACAGGGTAGGTTGGACTTTTTTTTTTGAGAAGGCGCTAACGCTGCACAGCCGAGCCAGGCGGCACCTCCATCATCGCCTCATTCCAGCGGCTCTCAGGCCTTCTCCGGCGGTGCAGCGCGAATTATCTCAGCCTGTGAATGGCAATACAGGCTCACCTCAAGCACCCAGGTCCGATGCTCAGAATTCACCGACTAGTGGATCCACAAATTCATCCCCCTCCTCTGACATCGCAAAAGGCGCAGACGCCATCTTTCTTTGACACGAGGAGCCCGAAAAAATGGAGGCCTAGGCTTCAGTCCACCGCAGAAGTAGAGGGGTGAGCTCCGACAATCCAGATGCCCACCCTATTACCTCAATACTACATAAACTCCCCACCTCTGATCAACCGGCATCTGGGAATCTCCTGAAAGAAATGTTGATAGCTTTCAGTGCGGCCCTCCATAATGATTTCTCCTCCCTACTAGTCCCGCTGCAATCCTTTATCACAGGCCTAGACTCCAGAGTTTCACATGTGGTGACTACAATGGGAGAGTTTACGACATCGCACAACCAATTAATAGATACCCAGGAAGAAATGCAGACAGAGCTGGATCGCAAAAAAGCTGAACTAAGTGACCTAGAAGATCCCTCTAGGCGAAATAACATTACATTTCGGGGAATTCCAGAAGATGTCGGACTCTCATGGACTATCTGAAGTCCCTTATGCAGAAACTGCTGCCTTCCTGTGCAGCTCATGATTTAATCATTGACAAGGCACACAGGATCCCCAGACCCCGGCACCTGCCGGAGACTACTCCTGGAGATACCCTGGCCCGGATATACTTTTTTTTAACCAAATAGGCCGTTCTGTCAGCAGCCCGTCAGCTATCAGAGATACCAACACCATTCCAGTCTGTGAAATTGTATGCAGATCTGTCGGCTGCCACCCTGCGACAGAGGCGTCTGCAGGCTCCGGTTACAATTACCCTAAGAGAGCATAAATTGCTTACAAATGGGGGTTCCCTGTGAAGCTCCAGCTCACTCATAATGGTAAGCAGCATAGCATCGCCTCAGTGGATGAAGGCCGTTGCTTTTTGGGTTCGTGGAACATATCACTACCATCAACAGAAGAGATTCATTAGTCTTCTCCACGACACCTGATTTCTGAATGGCACACAGTCAGAGGGGTACCAAACATTGACTTCCTGCATTTGTGAATTGTAGTATACTTCTAGTGCTTGGTATCAAACAGGACTTGTTCCCCCTAAAGTCCTAAGTCCGGATTCTACACCTCTATAGGTGACTATTTCGCTCCGGTTTGAGCATTTGTTTGTTTTGCATTGTTTTTTAATTTACTTTAACATTGCATTTTAATGTTCTTCACTTGCTTTCTCTGTAACGTCTCGGATGGCTGTGCATTGTGGGGAAGAGGGAAAGACATGGTCGGACTACTTTCTAATGTCATTGATGTTTTAGCTGCACATATCTGCCTTTTAACTATTTCCCATGGTTCTTCAACTAGCCTCTTTAAATACCAAAGGGCGTAATAGCCGTCAAAAAAGATCTTATATGTGGTCGGAGTACAGTGTCCCACTACGTGTGTGTGGGCACTCCTTAAAAGCACTTTTTACCTTGAAAGTGTATTATGCTGTATTGTGTGACTTTGTATTAATGTATCTGCAAAATCCCTGTTACCAGGCAGATTAGGTGTCATTTATACATCCCACCACTAGATGGGGATACAACTTAGGTTCTATATATACCTAGTTCAGGCCTAGTGAGACAGGAGGACAGAGTCAGTTCAGTGGTTGTTGATTGATGATTCAGTCTGCCGAGAGTGAGAGAGTGCGGCTCTAGCACTTCTGCTCAGATGAAAGTTTAGTCCAGAAAAGGAACAAGAGAAAAGACTTAAACTTCCAACGGATAAAAGCCACAAATCAGGCATCAAGGAGCTTTGGGATATTCAGGTGAAGGATACCATAGCCTCCGGCAACCTCACCAAATTACACTGATACAGAAAACATCCGCCTAAGCTCCAAATCAAGCCTAAGAAAGCCTAGAAACAGTGGATTTGCAGATTTACTCTAAATACCAACAAGACTATATTTTGTACTGCTGCAACCAAAGTCAACACCAGTAAAAGTTGTGAGTTGCACCTTACCACTGTCTACCTCATTATTACCACTATTGGTTGTACCACCATTAACGGTACTGGCGTCACGACAAAAACCATCAAGGGACTCAGCCGCAACAAGCACCCTAAGCACCCCTAACATCAAGGGCACCTCAACCACCATCTTGGCTGATGCTTCCTACCACAGAGTGTGCCCCGGAGGATTTTGTGCTGTCCACCTCAACACTATGCTGCCAGCCCAGGGAGGTTTTCTGCTAACCGTGAGTAAACTGATGAACTGTGTGATATAATTTGGCCCCTCATCGGTCCACCGTGCACCTCACGTGTTGCCCCTGCGCTACTGGCTGGCTGCATATCTTTTCTTGGCTTCACAAACAGGATTCAAACCCTTGAGCCATATTTGAGAGACTGTTGCATGTGAATAAGCCCCTTTGCTTTATTCAGAGACTTTTTCTTATTGTGCGCTGTTTTGGGCTACAGAACTGTTTAAACTGCTTGGAAAGTATATGGAGGTGCTATACTAGTCCCCAGCATAAAAATCGCAGTGTTGAAAGTGAGAAAATCCTACATTTGTGTGTCACTAAAACTGCTTGCTGTCGGTGAATAGACTGTTTATATGCACTTAAGATGGCCACCAGAGTTCTTGTTTAAAAATAAATACTGTGCCATCACTGTGGACAAGTTAGTGACACCCCCTGAAGAGCGGGAAAATATTGTGCCGCCCACTTATGCAAAACTGTCTGGTCAAGCCCATCCTACCCTTACCTGTGTTGTTTCTAAAGAGGCCAGCCCTGTATGCAAACGCAGCGCCACCTCCTCTGCCTGTGGCCACATCAAAGGGAGACGCCGCGCACGGGAGGAGAGTGTGATGTGCGTGTATCCCAAAATATAGCGAGATCTCATACAGGCGAGATACCGGAGCGGATCGCATTGCCTGCCGTCCCCCAAATAGAGCACACAGTCTGTCAGTACTCCGATTTGCCCCACTATGCTAAAGGGAGCACCGCTAGCTAGGAGCGCTACCTGAAGCTCAAGTAAGCGCTGCCTGAGTATTGTATTCAGCCGGTATTAAGTATTTAAAGGGCCATACACCGCAAAATAGCTGTCGCCCATAGCAAATTGTCGCAAATTGCATCCGATTTGACTAGCTCTAATCTACTTATTATCAGCATGTCTGTACAAGAAGATAACGTGCAACCTGACCTCCGCCGGTCCGAACGTGAAACCAACTGCTGCAGCGCCAAGTTTAATGCCTTTAACTATGCCTTATTATTTTGGGGCCCCCTGGTTCCCACAGTATTCTGGACCGTTTTAGAGGTCAAGATGAGGTTCTTCGGCAAGAAACAACAATCGGGTGAGTCACTCAGAGACTTTGCATTATCTTTGCAGGAAGCCCTTAGAGCTGTTGTTCAAGTAGACCCCCGTGAGGCAGAGAATCAGGACAAAACCCTGAAAGAGCAATTTATTGAAGGTGTCAATACAGATAATTTAAAGAGCCAACTAAGAATGCTAGCCGCCCAGCATCCAAGTGCTGCTTTCTTAGACTTCAAAGAATTAGCTATCAGTATACTGGGAAAGAGAACCAACAGAAGCTGTTAGATCCGCTGTAGTGCCAGCAACACAGCCGGTCACCCCTGTGAAACCTTTACCTGTCGTCAGTCAGGCAAACCAAGCCCCAATTCCTGACGCAGTTGCTGCCCTTACTGAGCAAGTCCAATTCCTGACTAAAAGTCTGGAGAAAGTTCACAAAAAATTGGAACAATTGGAAAAGCCACTATTGCTGGAGGATGAGAAACCTGTGTCCAGAAGGCTCTTCTCTCCTGATTATAAAGAGACTTATTCTAGAAATTCAGGCGGACGCCCACCTGACCGCACTAGTACCCCCAAGCGGCCTATTTGCATATACTGTCACAAGCCAGGCCATACTAAAGCCACCTGCTGGCAGTTAAGCGGGCGACCCCCGAGGTCAAGGACCACCCCTCGTGAGGTGGATCATTAGGTCCAGAAGATCCCTATTGGATGCCAAGATATGTAGGATCCCGTCCAGAAGTGATACTTCAAATAAATGGAGTTCCTTTTGTTGCCTTAGTTGACACAGGATCCCAAGTCACTACCATCCAACAAACAGCATTTGAAAAATACTGGGACCAAAATCAACTTACCCAGCCCCCAGAATCCTGGCTGAGTCTCATAGCTAGTAACGGCAAACCTGTACCAATACTGGGTTACTGGGAACCTACCATTCGAGTAGGAGGAACTATCCTATCCCAATAAGGCATTATTGTAGTACAAGTCAAGGAAAATAACAAGAACCCTCCAATAGTCCTAGGCATGAATGTCCTCAGGAACTGTTATGTTGAAATGCTGGAAGCCTTACACCAGTCAGTGCCTACTGCTTCTTCTGCTTCCAAGAAGGTAATCCAACAAGCCATTTGTGTACTAAATGCACAACAGAGATTCGCCAATGAAAAAGGAGAAATCTGCTGTGTCCGCATCCGAGATAATCAACCTGTGATTCTCAAACCCAACACCGAAACCCTCTTGTGGTGCCGAGCTGTAGTCGGAACTCAAGGTCAAGACTACCAAGCCTTGGCAGAGCCAGTTGTCTTGGAAAATAATCCTTTAGTTAGAGCTGCAAGAAGCCTAGTAACCGTCTCTGAAGGTAAAGTGCTTATTCGTCTCCTCAACTTGAGTGATCACAGTGTAACATTAACAAAATACTGTCCCATTGTACAGCTGATCCAGGTTACCTTTCAAGATGTCATCAGCGTGACTACAGATCTCAAGAAACAACACCCATAGGACCACAACTTAAGCACCCCTTGGTGGAAAGAACTTCATGTGGGAGATGCTTCAACACCAGGACACCAGTTGGAAGGAGTACTGCAAATCGTGAAGGAGCATCACCGTGCCTTCAGTAAGCATTCTACAGACTATGGAGAAGTGGATATCATAAAACATTCCATCCCTACAGGTTCACACCCACCGATCAAGGAAAGGTATTGGCTTATACCACCTACTATGTACCAATCCGTAAAACAAATGATCCAGGAGATGAAAGACTCCAATATCATCAAAGACAGAAATAGTCCATGGGCTGCACCACTAGTCGTAGTCCGTAAAAAAGACGGCAACATCAGATTCTGTGTGGACTACAGAAAAATCAACCAAATTGCCCACAAAGATGCTTACCCTTTACCACACATAGAGGAATCCTTGATAGCCTTAGGATCTTCCGCCTACTTCTCTACTCTTAATTTAACCAGTGGATACTGGCAAGTACCGATGGCACCAGAAGATCGTGAGAAGACTGCATTTACCACCCCTATGGGCCTATTTGAGTTCAACTGCATGCCCTTTGGACTTTGCAATGCGCCTGGAACTTTTCAGAGATTAATGGTGCGTTGTCTGGGCCACAACATTTTTTAAACTGTCCTGTTGTACTTGGGTGATGTTATCATCTACTCCAAATCTTATAAAGACCATTTGAAACATCTGGCCGAAGTTTTTCAAGTTCTCATTAAGCATGGACTAAAAGTCAAACCATCCGAGTGTCATCTACTGAAGCCAGAAGTTAAATTCTTAGGGAATATCGTCAGCTCTGAAGGTGTTAAACCAGATCCAAAGAAGATAGCCGCCGTCCGAAATTGGCCTACTCCTACTACGGTGAAGGAAGTAAGAAGTTTCCTCAGTTTCGCAGGATACTACAGACGTTTCATTCCTCACTTTGCCCAAATTGCAGAGCCAATATTGGAACTTTTGAGAGGGCATCCTAAAAGATATCAGAAATCTCCAATACCAGTTGAATGGAACACTGAAAGAGAAATTGCCTTCCAGCTCCTGAAAAATAAGTTAATAGAACCACCAATCTTAGGTTATCCGGATTATCAAGAGGCATTTCATCATTACACAGATGCAAGTAAGAAAGGCCTGGGAGCTGTTTTGTCGCAAGTACAAGAAGGTAAAGAAAGAGTCCTTTCCTATGCTAGTAGATCTCGAGGTACTGAAAGAAACGATCAAAACTACAGTTCCTTCAAATTGGAATATCTTGCACTCGTGTGGGCTGTTACAGAAAAATTTAAAGATTACCTTGCCGCAACACCCTTCGTGGCCTTCCAAGCTAACAACCCACTAGCACATTTTAACACCGCCAAGTTAGGAACGTTGGAACAAAGATGGGCCTCACGCCTTGCTAACTACAATTTCACCGTAAAGTACAGAACAGGAAAAGCAAACGAAAATGCGCATGCATTATCCCGTCTGCCGACCAAAGAAGACCCTACTTCACAAGAGGATGTTTAGGAAGAGGTCGAGATGCCATTTTTCTACAAAAACTTTGCCCACCAGGACATCATCACTGTCAGAGGGAAAAAGGTCCTTAATCTTCCACAACTAGTGGATCCAAAATCCCAAGTGGACAAAGAAAGATGAATCAAGCTGCAAAATGAAAGCAGAGTGTTAGGTGAACTGAAAGATTCCTTCACCGGCGGAAGAACACCAGAAAGGAGGAATGCTGATCTAGAGTTGTCAAAACTATGGAGACACAGAAAACACCTCTTTCTACAGAAGGGCCTACTATTAAGAAGAACTTTAGACCCAATCACCTGGGATCGCCTATATCAAATCCTAATACCACGCCGAGATGCAAGAATAATTCTTGAGATGTACCATGATCAATCAGGACACTTTTGCGTGCAGAAAACAGAAGCCACCATCCGTAGAAGATTCTATTGGATTGGGATGAGAGGAGACATTGAAAAATGTTTTTGAGAATGTTCCACCTGTGCTGTTGGAAGAAATGAGAAACATGACCAAAAAGCACATTTACATTCCATTGTGAGCAGAACACCGCTAGAAATAGTAGCAATCAACCATGTGAAGTTGGAACCAAGTCGCTCAGGTTACACATATGCTATGACCATTTTTGACCATTACACTAAATTTGTTGTGGCCGTGTCCGTCAAAGACTTGACCGCAAAAACAACTGCAGATGCTTTCTGGAAACATTTATTGTTGCCATATGGATGCCCAGAGAGAATCCTTACAGATCAGGGATCTGCCTTTGAATCACAACTCTTTAAAGAACTGTACTTTTCACAACTTTTCACAACTGTCAGAAAATCAGGACCACAGCATATCATCATCAAGGCAATGGGCTTTGTGAAAAGATGAACCAAACCCTAATTGAAATGTTAAGAGCAGTCCTTTATTGCCTCAGCTGATGTATACCTACAATAACACTATTCATTGTTCTACTGGGTATATACCCTACTACCTTATGTTTGGCCGACAAGGTACATTACCTGCTGACCACACCTTGGGCGTACAAGTGCCTGATGCAATCAACCCTCTACCAAAAACTAATTGGGTGACTGAACACCAAAGGCGTTTGATTGATGCACAGGAGATTGTTCAACAACGCATGGGACATGCCCATGAAAAACAACAGAAAGACTACAATCAATCTGCCAAGGCAGAACCTCTCAAGATTGGTGATCGTGTGTGGTTAAAAAATAACCATCGTACCAGCAAACTCCGATAGGAGTACCAAAGGACAACTACCTGTTCGTTACAGGGATTTCCTGCCCCAGCAGCTGAGAAGACAACTTCCAGCTTTGCCAATTCAACGTTGAGGACATCCTTACCTTGTCTGGAGTTCCTGAAATCAAGAAAAAAGACTGATTTATGTTTATCATGTTCCATTTTCCTTAACCCCTTAGGGACCCATTACGTATCGGTACGGCATGGTTCCCGAGTCCTTAAGGACCCATGACGTACCAGTACATTATGTGTTGTTCCGACACCCCCGTGTCGACAATCGCTGCAAACCGCAGGTCAATTTAGACCTGCGGTTTGCGGTTTTACCTGGTTCGTCAGCGGCGGCGGTGGTGCCATCGGGTCCCTATGGGGCTGTGGGGGAGACCTGATGGCATGGAAGGCAGCACGATGCCTTCCTGAAGACAAGCCTGTGAGATCCAGCCCCCTGGATCTCACAGGCTGGAAGCTGTATGAGTAATACACACAGTATTACTCATACAGCCAATGCATTCCAATACAGAAGTATTGGAATGCATTGAAAAGGATTAAACCCCCAAAATTTCAAGTCCCAAAGTGGGACAAAAAAAATAAAGTGAAAAAAAAGTTGAAAAAATAAAGTTTTCCCCCCAAAAAATAAAGTTTCAAGTAAAAATAAACAAAAACGTCATTTTCCCCAAATAAAGTAAAAAAAATTGGTAAAAAATAGGGGGGGGGGAGTATACATATTAGGTATCGCCGCGTCTGTATCAACCGGCTCTATAAACATATCACATGACCTAACCCCTCAGATGAACACCGTAAAAAAAAAACTTACATCACATAAAGTACAAAAGCAAGCGATCAAAAAGCTGTTTGCCCACCAAAATAGTACCAATCTAACCTTTACCTCATACCGCAAAAAATGAGCCCCTACCTCAGACAATCGCCCAAAAAAAAAAAGAATATGGCTCTGAATATGGAGACACTAAAACATCATTAATTTTTTATTTTTAACTATTATTGTGTAAAACTTACATAAATAATAAAAAAAAGTATACATATTTGGTATCGCTGCATTCGTATCGACCGGCTCTATAAAAATATCACATGAACTAACCCCTCAGATGAACACCGTAAAAAAAAAAAAATCCTGTGCTAAATAAACAATTTTTTGTCATCTTACATCACAAAAAGTGTAATAGCAAGCGATTAAAAAGTCACGCACCCCAAAATAGTGCCAATCAAACCGTCATCTCATCCCACAAAAATCATACCCTACCCAAGGTAATCGCCCAAAAACTGAAAAAATTATGGCTCTCAGACTATGGAAACACTAAAACATGATTTTTTTGCTTCAAAAATGAAATCATTGCGTAAAACTTACATAAATAAAAAAAAGTATACATATTAGGTATCGCCGCGTCCGCATCGACTGTCTCTATAAAAATATCACATGATCTAACCCCTCAGATGAACACCGTAAAAAAATTTAAATAAAAACTAGTAAATAAATAATTTTTTGTCACCTTACATCCCAAAAAGTGTAATAGCAAGCGATCAAAAAGTCACAAGCAGCCCAAAATAGTGCCAATAAAACCGCCATCTCATCCCGCAAAAATCAAACCCTACCCAAGGTAATGGCCCAAAAACTGAAAAAATTATGGCTCTCAGACTATGGAAACATTAAAACATGATTTATTTTTTTTGCTTCAAAAATGAAATCATTGTGTAAAACTTACATAAAGTATACATATTAGGTATCGCCGCATCCGTGACAACCTGGTCTATAAAAATATCACATGATCTAACCTGTCAGATGAATGTTGTAAATAACAAAAAATAAAAACGGTGCCAAAACAGCTATTTCTTGTTATCTTGCCTCACAAAAAGTGTAATATAGAGCAACCAAAAATCATATGTACCCTAAACTAGTACCAAAAATACTGCCACTCTATCCCGTAGTTTCTAAAATGGGGCAACTTTTTTGGAGTTTCTACTCTAGGGGTGCATCGGGGGCTTCAAATGGGACATGGTGTCAAAAAAACCAGTCCAGCATAATCTGCCTTCCAAAAACCGTATGGCATTTCTTTCCTTCTGCGCCCTGCCGTGTGCCCGTACAGTAGTTTACAACCACATATGGGGTGTTTCTGTAAACTACAGAATCAGGGCCATAAATATTGAGTTTTGTTTGTCTGTTAACCCTTGCTTTGTTACTGGGAAAAATGGATTCAAATGGAAAATTTGCCAAAAAATTGAAGTTCAGAAATTTCATCTCCATTTGCCAATAACTCTTGTGGCACACCTAAAGGGTTAACGACAGTTATAAAATCTGTTTTGATTACCTTGAGGGGTGTAGTTTCTTAGATGGGGTCAATTTTATGGAGTTTCTACTCTAGGGTTGCATCAGGGGGGCTTCAAATAGGAAATGGTGTCAAAAAAAACTAGTCCAGCAAAATTTGCCTTCCAAAAACCATATGCCACAAATATTTAGATGGGAAAACCCCTTTAACCTGCTCACGACCGCCGTACGCAGGATTGCGTCTTCTTGGCGGTCGTGCTCTTCTGGGTGGACGCGCCGGCGCGTCCTCACGCGAGACGCGAGATTTCCGGGTAATCTGGCCCGCGCATGCGATGCGCGGGCCGGCAAAATTTAAAGAACAAGTTCGTCATCAACCTGCCGGCCACGATCATTGGCTGGCAGGTTGATGATATTCAAAAAAACGAATCAACAGCCAGATACCACATCATATTAGTAAATATGATGTGGTTATATGGCTGCTGTGCTCCTCTGCTCCTTCTTTTGGTCGGTTGGTTCCAGCAGAGGAGCAGAGGAGCACACATCACTGTGAGTACCCACCAACACCACACTTAGCCCCCAGATCACCTCCCAGCACCCGATTTAACCCTTTGATCACCCCTTCTTGCCCCTGTCAATCACTAGTGAAAAGGAAAAAAGTGATCAGTGCAAACTGTCACTTTTTTTTTTTCACTGGTATTGACCGTTAGGTTTTAGGTATAGTTTAGGCCCCTTGGTTAGGTAGTTTAGCGATCAGTTAGCGCCAAGCCCACCGCAGTCCGTTATTCGCTGATTAGCGTATCGCTAATCAGCATTTGTACTTTAATAGTATCTGAAAGTGATCAAAACTGATCACGGTCAGATCTATAATTGTATTAGTGTCACTTTAGTTCGCCCTCCACCCAAAACGCAGTGTTTGCCCGATCAGGCCTGATCGCTCGCCCACACGTGCGTTCGCCCACGCCCGCCCCACCGCAGTGACAAAAAATTTTTTTTTTTTTGATCACTGCACATTCACTTTACACGCACTGCGGCGATAAAAAAATCAGTTTTGATATTTTTTATCAACCGCAGCGGCCTCAGGTACTTCGCTAGCCTCCCCTTTGTAAGACAGGCTTGCTTTTTTTTCTTGGGTAGTCTCAGGGAATACCCCTAAATTTAGTTGCCCACATGTCTAACAGGGGGTATTCTTCTGAAGAGGCCTACAGGCTTCTGACCCAGTCGGATGAGGAGTGGGAACCCTCATCTGATGAATCCAGCGGGTCAGAATACGAACCTGTAGAAAGCAGTGGCTCTCTGACCCAAAGTTTGGACGAGGAGGCTGAGGTCCCTGATACCACCAGGCGTACCCGGCCCCGTGTCGCTAGACCGCAGGTTGCGCAGGATCCGCTTCAAGAGCAGCAGAGTGGGGCTGGTGCTGTCGGATTACGTGGTGAGGCATACACCAGCAGCCCAGCCCTTCCTGGACCTAGTACCAGCACTGCCGTACAACCTGGTGAAGTGGCGAGCACCAGAAGGGCAGTTGAAGCTGGTACGGTGGCACGAGCAGTAGTGACCCCGTCGCAGCCACTGCAAAGACGTGCCCGTAGAGCCCCTAGAATCCCAGATGTGCTGGCAAACCCTGATTGGCAGTCCCCAACTTCAGCCGCACCTGTAGTTTTCCCTTTCACTGCCCAGTCTGGAGTTTGGGTTGAGACAGCTCAGATCGGTTCGGCCCTGGTATTTTTTGAGCTGTTCTTGACTGCGGAGCTCTTGGACTTAGTCGTGGCCGAAACAAATCGGTATGCCACACAATTTATATCCGCCAACCCGGGAAGCTCTTATGCCCAGTCTTTCCGGTGGAAACCAGTCCAAGTTTCCGAATTTAAAACTTTTCTGGGCCTCCTCCTCAACATGGGCCTGACAAAAAAGCAGGAATTGCGGTCATATTGGTCCACGAACCCAATTCATCACATGCCCATGTTCTCTGCTGCTATGTCCAGGACACGATTTGAGACCATGCTGCGTTTCCTGCACTTTAGTGACAACACCGCCTCCCGTCCCAGGGGCCACCCTGCTTTTGACCGGCTCCACAAAATTCGGCCCCTCATAGACCATTTCAACCTGAAATTTGCAGATTTGTATACCCCAGAGCAAAACATCTGCGTAGACGAGTCCCTGATACATTTTACCGGGCGCCTTGGCTTCAAACAATACATCCCAAGCAAGCGCGCCCGGTATGGGGTCAAATTGTATAAGCTCTGTGAAAGGGCCACAAGCTATACCCACAAATTTCGGATCTATGAGGGAAAAGATCAGACCCTGGAGCCGGTCGGTTGCCCTGACTACCTGGGGAGCAGTGGGAAGACAGTTTGGGACTTGGTGTCACCCTTATTCGGCAAGGGGTACCATCTTTATGTGGACAATTTTTACACAAGTGTGGCCCTCTTTAGGCATTTGTTTCTAGAACGGATTGGCGCCTGTGGTACCGCGCAAACTAGTCGCGCGGGCTTCCCCCAACGGCTCGTTACCACCCGTCTTGCAAGGGGGCAGAGGGCCGCACTGTGTAACGAAGAACTGCTCGCGGTGAAATGGAGAGACAAGCGTGACTTTTACATGCTCTCCTCCATTCACGCAGACACGACAATCCAAATTGAGCGAGCAACCCGTGTCATTGAAAAGCCCCTCTCAGTCCACGACTATAATTTGCTCATGGGAGGGGTGGACTTCAATGACCAGATGTTGGCTCCGTATTTAGTGTCCCGACGCACCAGACGCTGGTATAAGAAGGTGTCTGTATATTTAATTCAATTGGCTCTGTACAATAGTTTTGTTCTCTACAGTAAGGCTGGGAGAACTGGATCCTTCCTCAAATTTCAGGAAGAGATCATCGAGAGCCTCCTGTACCCAGGAGGTTCCGTGGCCCCATCCACCAGTGTAGTTAGCCGTCATTTCCCCAGTGTCGTTGCTGGTACCTTAAACCGACCGCCACCCCGAAAAAAATTTCGTGTCTGTAGCAGGAGTGGAATAAGGCGTGACACCCGCTATTTCTGTCCTGACTGTCCTGACCACCCTGCCCTATGCTTTGGAGAGTGTTTTCGGAAGTACCACACACAGGTACACCTAGCATAGGGATCATCTCACCAGGACAGGCACACAGGGCTATTAGGGCCCATTCCCTCACACAGCTGCTGCAAACCTCTCCTTTCACCTGGGACAAAGTGCATAACGCACTTCGCCACATCTTTGGGCGATTTGCGCTTTGCACATTGACCCATGGGGAAGGAGAGGTTTGTTCTATAAAGGTAAAAAAACAAAAAAAACAAAAAAAAACACCAGTAAGCAAAAAAGTTAATGTTCAGTTAAAAAAGTTAAAGTTTATAATGTTCTGTTGCAAAGTTAATAAAATTATTGCGTTGCGGCCTGGTTTTTTCTTTTTTTTTTTTTTCTTTTTTTACCTTCCAGGTGGACCAACCGATCGACTAGCTGCAGCACCAATGTGCATTCTGACAGAAGCATTGCGCTGCTGTCAGATTACACGCAAGTCGGTGTATGCGGCGCTGCAAGACGAGATTTCTACTCTGCAGTAACAGATACGTTTGCCGAAGCATACGAGCTGAGGAGGAGGCGGCGTTCCTATGCTTTGGCAAACACTTTGTGTATATATATATATATATATAAAAAATAAATAATCCCGGCAATGATTTATTCATCCACATCGATTGATGTGAATGGAGAAATATGGTTTGCCAGGGCATACGAGCTAAGTGGGTATGGATGTAGGGCGGAGCTCCTATGTCCTGGCAGACGCCTTTCCCCTCCATTTTTTTTTTTTTGGCAGAGATTTTTTCATCCACATTGATCGATGCGAATGAAGAAATCTGTGCCGGTCATTTTTTTCTTTCAGCCCAGAGGCTGAACGGAAAAAAAATCTCATTACCTGTATGCTCAATATAAGGAGAATAGCAGAAACTCCTAATGCTGGCCATACATGTAATGACTGCGGAGACCCTCAAATGCCAGGGCAGTACAAACACCCCACAACTGACCCCATTTTGGAAAGAAGACACCCCAAGGTATTTGCTGAGGGGCATATTGAGTCCATGAAAGATTTAAATTTTTGTCCTAAGTTAGCGGAAAGTGAGACTTTGTGAGAAAAAAAAAATAAATAAAAATTTACGCTAACTTATGCGAAAAAAATAAATTCTATGAACTTGCCAGGCCCCTCATTGGATACCTTGGGGTGTCTTCTTTCCAAAGTGGGGTCACATGTGGGGTATTTATACTGCCCTGGCTTTTTAGGGGCCCTAAAGCGTGAGAAGAAGTCTGGGATCCAAATGTCTAAAAATGCCCTCCTAAAAGGAATTTGGGCACCTTTGCGCATCTAGGCTGCAAAAAAGTGTCACACATCTGGTATCGCCGTACTCAGGAGAAGCTGGGGAATGTGTTTTGGGGTGTCATTTTACATATACCCATGCTGGGTGAGAGAAATATCTTGATCAAATGCCAACTTTGTATAAAAAAAATTGGAAAAGTTATCTTTTGCCAGGATATTTCTCTCACCCAGCATGGGTATATGTAAAATGACACCCCAAAACACATTCCCCAACTTCTCCTGAGTACGGCGATACCGGATGTGCGACACTTTTTTGCAGCCAAGGTGGGCAAAGGGGCACATATTCCAAAGTGCACCTTTCGGATTTCGCAGGCCATTTTTTACACATTTTGATTGCAAAGTACTTCTCACACATTTGGGCCCCTAAATTGCCAGGGCAGTATAACTACGCCACAAGTGACCCCATTTTGGAAAGAAGACACCCCAAGGTATTCCGTGAGGGGCATGGCGAGTTCCTAGAATTTTTAATTTTTGTCGCAAGTTAGTGGAATATGAGACTTTGTAAGGAAAAAAGAGAAAAAAAAAATCATCATTTTCCGCTAACTTGTGACAAAAAAAAAATATTCTAGGAACTCGCCGTGCCCCTCACGGAATACCTTGGGGTGTCTTCTTTCCAAAATGGGGTCACTTGTGGCGTAGTTATACTGCCCTGGCAATTTAGGGGCCCAAATGTGTGAGAAGTACCTTGCAATCAAAATGTGTAAAAAATGGCCTGCAAAATCCGAAAGGTGCACTTTGGAATATGTGCCCCTTTGCCCACCTTGGCTGCAAAAAGTGTCACACATCTGGTATCGCCGTACTCAGGAGAAGTTGGGGAATGTGTTTTGGGGTGCCATTTTACATATACCCATGCTGGGTGAGAAAAATATCTTGGTCAAATGCCAACTTTGTATAAAAAATGGGCAAAGTTGTCTTTTGCCAAGATATTTCTCTCACCCAGCATGGGTATATGTAAAATGACACCCCAAAACACATTCCCCAACTTCTCCTGAGTACGGCGATACCAGATGTGTGACACTTTTTTGCTGCCAAGGTGGGCAAAGGGGCACATATTCCAAAGTGCACCTTTCGGATTTCACCAGTCATTTTTTACACATTTTGATTGCAAAGTTCTTCTCACACATTTGGGCCCCTAAATTGCCAGGGCAGTATAACTACGCCACAAGTGACCCCATTTTGGAAAGAAGACACCCCAAGGTATTCTGTGAGGGGCATGGTGAGTTCCTAGAATTTTTTATTTTTTGTCGCAAGTTAGTGGAATATGAGACTTTGTAAGAAAAAAATAAAAATAAAAAATCATCATCATTTTCCGCTAACTTGTGACAAAAAATAAAAAGTTCTATGAACTCACTATGCCCATCAGCGAATACCTTAGGGTGTCTACTTTCCGAAATGGGGTCATTTGTGGGGGTTTTCTACTGTTTGGGCATTGTAGAACCTCAGGAAACATGACAGGTGCTCAGAAAGTCAGAGCTGCTTCAAAAAGCGGAAATTCACATTTTTGTACCATAGTGTGTAAACGCTATAACTTTTACCCAAACCATATTTTTTTTTTGCCCAAACATTTTTTTTTTTTATCAAAGACATGTAGAACAATAAATTTGGCGAAAAATTTATATATGGATGTCGTTTTTTTTGCAAAATTTTACAGCTGAAAGTGAAAAATGTCATTTTTTTGCAAAAAAATCGTTACATTTTGATTAATAACAAAAAAAGTAAAAATGTCAGCAGCAATAAAATACCACCAAATAAAAGCTCTATTAGTGAGAAGAAAAGGAGGTAAAATTCATTTGGGTGGTAAGTTGCATGACCGAGCGATAAACGGTGAAAGGAGTGTAGTGCCGAAGTGTAAAAAGTGCTCTGGTCATGAAGGGGGTTTCACCTAGCGGGGCTGAAGTGGTTAAAGGGAACCTGTCACCTCCCAAAACCATCCTGCATGTAGCCAGCAGCGTGTTTCTGATAAAGCCTTTCTTCCTGAAGGCCGATGCAGCAAAAGTAATGAAAACTTTGTTTTATCCCCTGCCGGCGCGCTTCTCCACACATGCTTGAAGTCAAGGAGGCAGCGGCAGGGAAGGTGGCGCGGTTACCGTGACTTGAAGCAAGGAAGCCGCTGCCTCCGTGACTTCAAGCATGTGTGGGATAAAACAACGTTTTCAGTACTTTTGCTGCATCGGCCTTCAGGAATAAAAGCATCATCAAAAACACACTGTGGGCTACATGCAGGTACTGCTTGCGGGATGGTTTTAGGAGGTGACAGGTTCCTTTAAACCATGAATGTTCCACAGGAGTCCTAAAAATATAAACTTTTGAAAGCCAAAATTAGGAGTGCATCATAAATGGAGAGAACGGCATCAGGAAACCTGAACATGTGGTTGTACCCTAAAACTTAGGGGGGTTGGCCAGTCACATTTCAGTTTTTAAAACCACCGTCCACCAAGCAGAACCTGGTCGGGTTAAACATATTTACCTGGTGCCCAATGCTTGGATCCAGCTTCTTGGGTTAAATCACGTTTTTATGTTTAACATATTTTAAAATAATTTTTTGTAATGTTATTTTTAATTTGCTATTTTATTATCTATAATTAAACAAAAAACATAACATCCTGCAGTTTTCCCAGGCGCCACTTTTTGGTTTGTATAGATCACTTTACTGCAGTGACCTGCTTATCCTTACATAGAAGTGATATCAGTACAGGCAGGATTAGTATGACAGCTAAGACTGGATCCACCATTCACAATGGGTGATTGTCACATCTCATCTATTCTTTACTTGTACGACGACCTCTGCACAGGTCACAGAGCATGCCTAGAAAACTTGGTGACACATTTCCATTAAGTTTGGTGTTTTACACGCCGGTCTTTATCTGTCCCCACTGGTGGTGAGATCTACACTACTAAGGGAGATAATAAGAAATGCTCAGATGTTTCTGTCTTTTCCCGTGAAAGTCCCAAAATGATTACTGAACGTTGGCTGCTCTGACTATGCGTCTGCTTCATCCTCACTGTGTAGAATAATTGGCTCTACTACATCTCTGATACTTCACACTGGTTTTTCATTTCTCCACATACTGCCCATCAATCAGGACATATCTCTTATGACATCATCAGCAACCTGTAGCTCCACCCACCAGCCCATATGCTCTGTGACATCACAATGCAGCGTCCAGTGTTCTATGTGTTGGGGTGCACTTGGGTCTTTTGAGGGTTACTAGATGGAGAATATGGTTTCTTGGAGCATTGCTCTGCTATTCTTTAAAATTTGCTGTGTTACTATTGAGGGGAGGCCCACCATGACACCTACAGGTAAGTATTAGAGATTGTATTTCTCCATACATTATGTGTTGTAGATATCTGGTAATAGGGGGCAGTGTGCAGCATTGCAGCTTAGTCACATTCACTTGAAATTCACTGAGCTGCAATTCCATACACAGCCCATGGAGAAGAGAGGCAGTGTTTTAGGAAGAAAGCAAACACCTTTTTTTTCTCTCTTACAAACCTTTTATATGATAAAATTACGGTAACCTAAAGCCACCACTAGGGGGAGCTTAGAGGATATATTGTTTGTTGAGCTCTATGTAAGCATTTATATAGAAGACTCCATATACTGTCTCTAGCATTGGCAGACAGGATTTTATCATTATCTCTATAGGTATTACCGGGGATATTGAACTCTGATATCAGACAACTGAGCTCAGACTGCTTATATATATAAGAAGAAATTCATCAGAATGACGTTATGGAAATATTTATATTTACAAAATTACTAATATCATTTCTGGGTGAAACATTCCCTCTAAACTGATGATAAAATGTATCCAATGTCTATGTGACTTCTCAGAGGGTGAACTAGAGGTGGATCTCACTTTATATATTATCCTCCTATATCCTGCCCATCATTCAGTTCATATCTCTGATGACATCATCAACCACTAGCCCCGCCCCAAGCAATACAGTTCTGAGGCCCTGTGACATCACAATGCTGGGTCCAGTGTTCTGTGTGTTGGGGTGCACAGGGGTCTTTTGAGGGTTAGTATTTGGAGAGTATGGATTCCTGTAGTGTTATTCTGCTATTTTGCACGATTTGCGTTATGAATATTGAGGGGAGGCCCACCATGAGACCTACAGGTAATGGACGTCATCACTGGGGAGGGTTGTGAAGATTTCTAGGGGTCACTTATAGGAAGAGTCTTCTGTCTCCTTCTTTTGATACAATCTTGGGGTTCAGTAGCCGCCATCATGGATTTCATGTCTTTCTTTCCTTCATTCTTTTATGGACAGTGACCTCCCCAGCATTGGAGAGGGGAGACACCCCCAGCCCTGAGAACAGAGGAGCCAATAACAGTGAGTAGTCAACTCCTTCCTCTCCTGATCCTACTCCCATCATCCTCAGATGTCTTATAAGACAGATTTAATAACCATCATCTTGTCTCTTTATTTCCAGTCTGGCTCTATGTTCTCCTGGGGCTGTGCGGGGTCATATTGCTTACCACCATAATTATCTGTATCTTCTGGTGAGTGTCCATCTTCTCCTACTCTACACATATCTACATATCCTGCCTGCCCGCTATACACTACACCTGTATATCTGACCTCTGTAGTGAGGGAGGGGGTAATGGGGATATTCTGGGGGGGACTGAATATTGTCATCTGAAGCAGTTAATGTCAGAACATTTCTCTCTGTCACAGCTACAAGAAGATGAGGCTGTGCTGCAGACGCCTGGCTGGGGGACTAGAAGAGGTGATCGTGGAGAAGAAAGGTAACTAGGACTTTATAATCTCATATACACGGGGTCCAGGCAGGGCTTAGGGTTACCTCTTATAAATGGGGGTCCCACACATTGGGGGGAGGGTCCTACTAGTACCCCTGAAATCCGCAGAATGTAGCGGTGAGACAGCTGGTGTCTGCTGATGGGCTGCAGGGTAGACACTGGGAATTTCCTGGTATCTCATTGATATATTGTTATATTATTCTTATTCTTATTCTTATAGCGATAGATTCTGCTACATCTGCAACCTACTGATGGTTTCCTTTTATATTGCAGTCCTTGGCAAAGCCACCAGTTATGTGGGGAGAAAAGTCCGCCGTGTTCACCAATATCTTCGCCAAGGAGGAAAAAGAAAAATACTGAGCTATATCAGAAAAGTTGGCATGAAAAATCTTATTAAAATCGTACGAAAAAAGAGGAGCAGGACGATAAAAAGTATCCTGCTACAAATGATCCTAAAAGCTGCATTTAGTCATTACAGACGAAGATGAAGAACTACGTGTGCAATAAGACCTCACACATGATGCCCCCCTACAAAAAAATTAGAAAATATTTGCTATAATTCGGACAGTTAGGGAATCTATTATCACAATTTGGCCTCCCCTTCCCAAAAAATCTATCTATCTATCTATCTAATAATAAAAAGCTTCTTCTCAATATGACAATGTTATGGATTCATTTCCTCGACTGGATCGGAGGTCTCTGTTCCGGATGGAGGAGAAGATGGGGCTCGGGATCTGCCGGTAAGAGGCCGGATCCATAGATTTACAAATAGCGGAAAGGGAGTTCTGTATAGGTTCTTGTCATCCTGTGGGGCTGGGCCCCTTCTTTCTATGGGCCCCAGTTGCCCCTGCAGATTTCCTCTCCAGCTACAATCTCATTGACAAGGCTTGGGGATAGATCTGGACATGGGGATGGCAGCTCCGGCTCCGTACCTGCCGCCATCTACGCTGATAACATGTAGGGGGTGTTCACACAGGGTTAATACAGCGCAGAATGATCTGATGTCCATTGTCAGCAGAATCCACAAAAATCCAAGGCCGACACTTGGATTAGCAGATAGAACGCTGTAAAGCAGCCCTGGCTCACAGACCCCACTAGACCACAGGAGAAGTTTGCCAGTTTTACCATAAGCGTTTATCAGTAGTGTTGAGCGAAGCATTAGAAGTGAAATTCGGTGCGAAGTTAAAGGAAACTTCGATTTGCAACAAAGCCAAATTTCCTCGCGTTTCGTGATAATGAATAAATTTTTCCTAAAATGGCTGCTGCACATGTTACAGAGTGAAAGTAAGAAGGCCAGGAACACAGGATCACCCATAATGCTGTGAAGTCAGCCAGTCCACTGGTAGTCATCCTCTGTGATGTCACAGCCCTAAAAATACGACATCCCGTGCGGTCTCCGACACTGTCCTGTGAGCTGAGCAAAGGGAGAGACGTGGCAAGTAGGGCTGAAACGATTCATCGATGTAATCAAGGCAAAAAAATCCTCTATGCAATTTCCCTGAATCGAGGATTCATTTAAATCACATGACCATGGAGCATGAGTGAAGTGAAGCCTCTCACTCACCGCTCCGTGGCCTCCCGAATTGGCACCGCGTTGCACTGGTCAGGGCCTTGCTTGCACACATCGTGAGAGCACTGGCTGACGCTGTGTGTGACATCAGGTCCTTCCCAATGCATGCTCGGAAGAAGACGCGGTCCGTATCCTGCTGACTTCATGTCAGCGCACTGCCAGGAAAGGTAAGTATAAAGTTAACAGGTAGGGTTGAGTGAACCCGAACTGTAAAGTTCGGGTTCGTACCGAACTTTTGGATTTTTGAACTCTGGACCCGAACCCAAACTTTTCATTAAAAGTTTGGGTTCGAGTTCGATGTTCGGCGATTTAATGGCGCTTTTTGAAAGGCTGCTGCCAATCAACAAGCATTTTAGTCTTGTGCCCTTAGAAGCCATCACAGCCATGCCTACTAATGGCATGGCTGTGATTGGCCAGTGCAGCATGTGACCCAGCCTCTATATAAGCTGGAGTCACATACCGCTGCTTGTCACTCTGCTCTGATTAGTGTAGGGATAGGATGCTGCTGCGGCTGTGAGGGAGAGACTAGGAAAGAATCTTTAATCTGAAGTGCTTGTTAACTCAGCGATCTACATAGATTTAGTTTTGTGGGTGCTGTGAGATAGTGACAGGTCTCACGCAGGTTAGAGGCAAGGAAGGGGTGGATAGTGCGGTCCATGCCCCTATTCCACCACAGGTGAGACCAGCTGGAGGTACTCAGCCTGGCAGAAAGCACCTCCCAGGGTGTCAGCAAGGGGGGAGTGTGTTACCTGTGGACAGGGGCCTGGAGGCTCTGTCTGTGTGGTCTCAGCTGGGCAAGGCTGAGGGACCACAAGGCTGGGAGATAGCCTGGAGTTGGGTGACTAAGCGACGCCTGGGAGGGTCGCAGGGCTATAGTCAGGCGGACTACTAAGCCCCAATCTCCCACAATAAACACTGAACTGGAGACAGTGGGTGTACTCAGGGCCGGCTCTATCATAAGGCAGCCCAAGCGGCTGCTTGAGAGCACAGCAAACAATTAATTTGCTAACTTACACTTGCCCCGCAGTCCAGCCCTCACTGTCTCAATCACAGAGAGGCACACAGCTGACAGGCTGGGGCAGCAGCTGCAGCAACAAAAAACACACACACTGTGAGCTACGAGAATGTCTTTCAGAAAAGTTTCTCCTTGGATTAGAACTCACAACCTTTCACATCAGAAGGCACTTACCCACACAGCTATGAAAGCTGTATTGCCAGTTACTTAAAAAATAATAATAAGACTTCTACTGTAGGTAATTTGATACATAGTGTACATCCATGCACATGACAGCTGCCCCAGAACTAAGGAAAGGGATGAGTTGGCTGATGAGGTCTTAAACAGCGCCTCAGAAAAATCTGCTCTTTTAGAGGAGAAAAGACATTTGGATGCCAGGATGACTCAACTTGATCAAGAGTTATGTGATCGGATAGTGGACCTGGACCAGCAGAGACAAACTGTATCTAGATTGGAGAAGAAACAAAAGAAGTTTGACCAGCTCCTGGTTGAAAAGAAATACATATCGGCTCGATATGCCAAAGAACATGACCGAGCGGAGGCTGATGCTCAGGAGAAAGAGTCTAAGGCCCTCTCCTTGGCTAGAGCCCTTGAAGAAGTGCTTGAGGAGCGAAATGAATTAGAGAGGCTGAACAAGCAACTCAGAGCAGAGATGGAAGCTCTCATGAGCTCAAAAGATGACATCTATGAGTTTGAAAAGCCTAAGCGTGCTCCTGCTGGTTGTGGCAGAGAAGATGGAAGATGCTTCTGCTGAATCTGTTGATGGGGCTGATGTGAATGCCGTAGACCACAGACCAATGGTAGAGTGTAGCCCAGGCCTGGAAGACGTCCCCTCTGCCTACAAGGTCTTCCAAATAGCCAGCAGCCTGCTGGGGAAGAAGTACGAGGAGGTGAACGATCAGTTTTTGGATCCGGGCTATTACCATGGGCTGTCTCTCCTGACTCCTCCCCAAAAGGAGAACAGTGACTTGGGTGAGCCTCTAGAGAAAGTGCCAGAAGACAAGGAGTCTGATGAAGACCCCGGTACATCCTGCCTCGATGAGAAAGAGGGGGAGGAGTTAAGAGGGCAAGTGTATGGTGCCATGTCCGAGAAGTCTGAGAAGGCTCTCAAAGAGACTGGAGACACCGAGAAGACAAAGGCTGAAGAAGTTAAGGCCGATGTGTTGGTTGACATGAAGTCCCCAGGTGCTGCAGAGACCAAAGTTAAGACAAAGGGAGCGGCAGCCAAAGTGGAAAAAGCCACTAAAAAAGCAGAGGTCTCTGAAACTGCCACCATAGCTGGGGTAACTACTGCTGGAAAGAAGGAAGAAGTGACCCAGATGCACGTAAAAGAAGTGGGCAGGGGCAAGCATGCTCTGCTGAAGGAGCCCCACAAAGCAAAGGAGAAAGTGTCTGGACATGACCGTGACTGGGAACAGTTCAGTCAAGAGCTGCAGCAGTCCAAGAAAGGACATGAGGCGCATGTGCGGGAGCCAGAGGATCAAAAAAGAGAGAGAGATCAAAATGTACGAGAGCACATCATTATCACCCAGAAAAGAGTAGAAAAAGAGAATCTGTCCATGAGATGGGCACATGAGGCCTTTAGGCAGTTTATATTGGGCAAGACGTCAGTTTTGATGATAAACCAAGCTCTGCTGGCGTGGGTCTGGCAGAACAAAGGGAAAGTACGTGTCACCGAGGTTCCTGGCCTCGGTGAAATAAGAATCGGTAATTTTGTGTGTCAGCGGCAGCTAGTGCTCGCTGACACTGTGTTACTTAGTGTGGCTGTAAAGCCAATCCGGGCCGGTTCTTATTGGGAGCAGCCAAAGAGCAGGGTGGGTGACTGTTCCCCACGTCCAGGCCAGGTGGATGCCCTCTCACCAGCCTCCCGTGGTTATGCAGGTATTCACCCTCACGGGCTTGAACAAAGGGGGGGGGGTATGTGAGATAGTGACAGGTCTCACGCAGGTTAGAGGCAAGGAAGGGGTGGATAGTGCGGTCCACACCCCTATTCCACCACAGGTGAGACCAGCTGGAGGTTCTCAGCCTGGCAGAAAGCACCTCCCAGAGTGTCAGCAAGGGGGGAGTGTGTTACCTGTGGACAGGGGCCTGGAGGCTCTGTCTGTGTGGTCTCAGCTGGGCAAGGCTGAGGGACCACAAGGCTGGGAGATAGCCTGGAGTTGGGTGACGAAGCGACGACTGGGAGGGTCGCAGGGCTATAGTCAGGAGGACTACCAAGCCCCAATCCTCCACAATAACCACAATAAACACTGAACTGGAGACAGTGGGCGTACTGGACTCTGTACAGCCAGGAGGCCGTGCAACATTGGCTGACAAAGCCGCATGGGTTCACAGGGTGTGAACTGTGACTTAGGTGAGTCAGGAACTTCATGTTTAGTTAGAGCCAAGCCGGGCAGGTGTTTATTTTGTATTATTTATGTTTGGTTTGCTGACATGAAACCTGGTGTCCTGAAGATGATTCTTGTGAGAATGACCCCCCAAGTACAGCGATCTCTTACAGTGCAGTGCAAAATCTTTTTACCCTGCCCTCAGCCCAGTGATACAGAAAAAAACTTTTTCCGTCTGTTAAGGGTGCAGCGGCGGCAATTTTATGCAAGCTCAGTGCACCAGCACAGCATATGTGCATTTGTAACATTCAAATACAAGCTTGAAATACTGTAGTAATTTTGTGGGTTTAAAAAACACAACAGTTTGGCAATATTCTACATCTGGTGCCTTTGCAGCATTTGTCAGTGTGAAAAACAAGCTTGAAATATCACAATAATATTCTTGGTTTAAAAAACACTCATTTGGGGCAAAATACTAAATTTGCGGCCTTTGCTGCATCTGTCAGTGTGAAATACACACGATAGATACTGCTGTTATATTCTGTTATAGAAAAAAACACCCATTTTGGGCAAAATACTAAATTTGCAGCCTTTGCTACATCTGTCAGTGTGAAATACACGCGTTAGATACTGCTGTTATATTCTGTTAATAAAAAAACACGCATTTTGGGCAAAATGCAAAATTTGCAGCCTTTGCTGCATCTGTCAGTGTGAAAGACACGCGTTTAATACTGCTGTTATATTCTGTTATAAAAAAAATCCATTTTGGGCAAGATCCTTCATTTGCGACGAATAAGGAGAGCGTTGAATAAGGGACGTAGCCTCGGTCGTGGTGCTGCTGGTGGAGCTCCTGTTGCAGGGAGAGGACATGGTTGATCTGTGCTAGCTACACGCACAAGTGAAACACCATCCTCAGGTGCGAGTAGGCGACAGAACCTTCAGCGTTATTTGGTCAGGCCTAATGCGGCTGTACAAGTACACACAGGTGCCAACTGCTGTGGCTTTCTGCAGTGTGCAGACCAACAAGAAGGGCAGGGGTGAAGACTGGGTGGAGGATGATGTGGAGAACGATGAGGTCGTCGACCCCACATGGAATCAAGGTCATGCGAGTGACCTGTGTAGTTCAGAATGAAGAGGCGGTGGTCGCACAGAGCCACCAGCACAGCAGAAGAGGGAGCAGGGTGCAAAAGCGGAGCAGTCGTCCCCTAGACAGTACGCCTGCTACTGCCCAACGCAGCAAGGGACCGAGCACACCAAAGCCAGCTCCAAGAAGTTCCCTGGCGTGGCAGTTCTTCAGACAATGTGCTGACGACAAGAAACGAGTGGTTTGCACGCTGTGCATTAAGACCCTGAAGTGAGGCATAAACGTACTCAACCTGAGCACAACCTGCATGACTAGGCATCTAAGTGAGCTGCAGTGGAGTAGACACCTCAAACAAAGAAAGATCTCTGGCTCCTCCTGCTTCCTCTTCTGCTGCAGTCTCCACCTATTCATCCACCTCTGGAGTGACAGTGGCACCTGGCACCCCGCAAACAGAGGATCTGCCAGCAACACCACCACCTGGGTCACCAAGCATCTCCACAATGTCCCACGGAAGCGTTCAGCTCTCCATCTCCCAAACACTGGAGTGGAAGAGGAAGTACCCCCCTATCCACCTGCGATCCCTGGCCCTGAATGCGAGCATTTCAAAATGACTGGCCTTTGAAATTCTGTTATTCCATTTGGTGGAGACGGAGAGTTTTAAAAGTCTTATGGCGGTGGCTGTCCCACAGTACGTCGTGTCCAGCCGCTACTACTTTTCCAGGTGAGCCATCCCTTCCCTGCACAACTAAGTGGGGGACAAAATCAGGTGTGCACTGCGCAACGCCATCTGTGGCAAGGTCTACCAGTAAGCACGGTCAGGGACGTTCTATCTCCCTAACAGCACACTGGCGGCTGGGCCTGATGCGGATAGCAGTTTGGCGCATGTCCTTCCACCACCGAGGATTGCAGGGTGCTTCAGTTTGCCTCCTGTTGCTTCCTACTCTGCTTCCTCATCCTTTACCGGCTCCTCATCCGGTCAGCGTAACACCTTCACCACCAACTTCAGCACAGCCAGGGGTAAACGACAGCAGGCAGTTTTTAAAACTTATCTCTTTGGGGGACAAACCCCACACCGCGCAGCAGCTGTGGGCGGGTATGGAATAACAGACCGATGAGTGGTCAGTGCCAGTGAGCCTCAAGCCCGGCCTGATGGTGTGCGATAATGGGTGAAATCTCGTAGCAGCTCTGGGACTAGCCGGTTGGACGCACATTCCTTGCCTGGCGCATGTGCTGAATTGGTGGTGCAGAGGTTCCTTAAAAATTACCCCAATATGTCAGAGCTACTGCAGAAAGTGTTGGCCGTCTGTGCGCGCTTTTGGTGTTCTCACCCTGCTGATGCTCGCCTGTCAGCGCTGCAGCGTAACTTTGGCCTTCCCCCTTACAGCCTCATATGCGACGTGTCCACAACCTGGCCAGACTGTGCGAGTAGCAGCAGGCAATAGTGGAGTTTCAGCTGCAGCACGCACGAGTGAGTTGCTCTGCGGAACAGCACCACTTCACCACCAATGACTGGGCCTCCATGTGAGACCTGTGTTCCTTGTTGCGCTGTTTAGAGTACTCCACAAACATGGCCAGTGCCGATAACGTCGTTCTTAGCGTTACTATCCCACTTCTATGCCTCCTTGAAAAAAATGCTTCTGGCAATGATGGATGAGGATGTGGCACAGGAGGAGGAGGAAAAGGGATCATTTCATAGGGTTTCCGGAAGGTCATTCACAAGTGGCTCCGAGGGTGGGTTCCTGCACCCACAAACGACAGGTACACAATTGTCCAGCCAGGGCACAGTTATAGAGAATGACCAGGTGGAGGATGAGGAGGAGGAGATGGAGGAGGGGGAACAGCAGGGTAGCACTCAAACCAGCTCATGGCCATCACTGGTGCGTGGCTGGGGGGATACAGAGGACACAGACGATACACCTCCCACAGAGGATAGCTTATTGTTGCCTCTGGGCAGCCTGGCACACATGAGCGATTACATGCTGCAGTGTCTCCGCAATGACCGCCGAGTTGCCCACATTCTAACTTGTGCTGATTACTTGGTGGCCACGCTGCTGGATCCCCAATACAACAACAACGTACCGTCCTTATTTCCGTCACTGGAGCGTGATCGTAAGATGCGCGAGTACAATAGATGCGCTGCTGGTGGCATTCCCACCTGATAGCGGGGGCACAGTGGAAGCACAAGCTGAAGACAGAAGAGGAGGAAGAGGTCGCCAACGCAGCTGGGGAACCACCAGCACCTCAGAAGGCAGGGTTAGCATGGCCGAAATGTGGAAAACCTTTGTCAGCACACCACAACAACCAGCACCACCAGCTGATATGGAACGTCTTAGCAGTAGGCAGCATTTCAGCAACATGAAGGAGCAGTATGTGTGCGCACGCCTACACAAACTGAATGACAGGTCTGCCCCCTTCAACTTCTGGGTCTCCAAATTGGGCACATGGCCTGAGCTTGACCTTCACGCCTTGGAGGTGCTGGCCTGCCCTGCAGCCAGTGTATTATCTGGGCGTGTGTTTAGCACTGCAGGAGGCGTTATCACAGACAAGCGCAGCCGCCTGTCCACAGCCAATGTGGACAAGCTCATGTTCATTAAAATGAACCAAGCATGGATCCTACAGGACTTGTCCGTACCTTGTGCAGAATAGACATGTATACCGGCCTTACCCAGTCATTGTTATACTACAGCGCAATTGCTTTTTGTTGTATTTCCCACTCTTTTGCGGTGTTCCCTAATTTAAAAATTAAAATTAAAAATTAAAACCAAAAACCAGTGTTGGCTACCTCGTCCTCCTCCACCGCTGCTTCCACCTACACCGCTACGTCCACCGCCTCCTCAACCTCCTACTCCATATGGACCTCCATCTTACACATCAAGATAATTTTTTTAAATTTGTACTTATTTTATTTGATGTCATTTCACTAATTTTTCTGTTACATTTTCGGGTGAAATTCACCAATTTTTGTCTGTGTTATACCCCTGCTCTACCTAGTAGACAGGTAAGCAAATTTCACTAATTTGTCTGTTACATTTTCAGGTGAAATTCACCAATTTTTGTATGTGATATACCCCTGCTCTACATAGTAAACAGGTAAACAGATTTCACTAATTTGTCTGTTACTTTTTCAGGTGAAATTAACCAATTTTTTGCTGTGATGTACCCCTGCTCTACCTAGTAGACAGGTAAACAAATTTCACTAATTTGTCTTTTACATTTTCAGTTGAAATTCACACATTTTTGGCTGTGATATAACCCTGCTCTAACTAGTAGACAGGTCAACAAATTTCACTAATTTGTGTGTTACATTTTTGGATTAAATTCACAAATTTTGGGCTGTGATATACCCCTGCTCTACCTAGTAGACAGATAAATACATTTCATTAACTTATCTGTTACATTTTTGGGTGAAATTCACCAATTTTTGGCTGTGATATACCCCTGCTCTACTTATTGTATAGGTTAATACATTTGACTAATGTTTCTGTTACATAGTTGGGTGACATTCACCAATTTTTGGCTGTGATATACCCCTGCTTTACCTAGTAGACAGGTAAACAAATTTCACTAATTTGTCTTTTACATTTTCAGTTGAAATTCACAAATTTTTGGCTGTGATATAACCCTGCTCTACCTAGTTGACAGGTAAATAAATTTCACAAATTTTTCTGTTACATTGTCGGGTGACATTCACCAATTTTTGACTGTGATATACCCCTGCTCTACCTAGTTGACAGGTTAATACATTTCACTAATTTTTCTGTTACATAGTTGGGTGACATTCACCAATTTTTTGCTGTGATATACCCCTGCTCTACTTATTGTATAGGTTAATAAATTTGACTAATGTTTCTGTTACATAGTTGGGTGACATTCACCATTTTTTGGCTGTGATATACCCCTGCTCTACCTAGTAGGCAAGTCAATAAATTTCGCTAATTTTTCTGTTACATTCTTGGGTGACATTTTACCATTTTTGCCATGAATAAACCCCTGCTCTGCATAGGTGACAGGGACTGAAATTTTTAAAAATCATTTGTTCCATTGGTGGGTGATATTAACCCATTTCTGGTGATGAAAAGCCCCTGCTCTGCATAGGTGTCAGGGAATTAAATTTGTAAAATGTGTCTTTAATTGGCCCTTTCATTTGATCATTCCGCTTTAATAACTTGTCCCAAATTTCAGCTCAATCACATTGCAGCCATTGACCTCCCTTGGATATAGTATCCCTTTCTCGCACTCCCTCTCCAACGTGGCACCCTGATTCACCTCTAACCGTGATAAACATGGTAGCCACAGAAAAGAACATCAAAAGTTGGTAGAGAAAATATCCAATTGGATCGTGAATTGCAAATCAAGTCTCTAAATGGGCAAGTTGCAACACTGAGAGGCATTGACAATTTGCAAAAGAGTTTGCTCACTGAGCAAGCACTCTTTGGGGTAGATGAGGGGGAGGGTGACAGAGAGGAGGCTGAGGAAAGTGAGGTAGCTAGCTGGGTAACAGAAAGCGGGGTAGAGGGAAGAGCTAGCCCTGATCTGACACACCCCAATAAGTTTGCACATTTGGCAGATGAGGGGGATGTCAGTTCAGGGAAGGCACTGCTGCAGCCGGATACTTCCTCTGCCAGTCAGGGGAATGTCAGCTCCAGTAAGCAGGGGACCAGGAGAGCAGGGCAATGCAGACAGGTGCCTGTATTGGGAGACCGTGATTGCTGAATAGTGTGCTGTCTTCGACACTTCGCTGATCGGGTTGACAGATTACTGGGAGGGACTGGAGAAGATCCAGCGGTCATGGTCCATATCGGAACCAATGACAAAGTTAGAGGTAGGTGGAGAGTTCTTAAAAATGATTTTATTTTCATAGGTCAAAAGCTTAGGGCAAGGACCTCAAAGGTAGTATTTTCCAAAATACTGCCTGTACCACGAGCCACACAAGAAAGGCAGCGGGAGATTAGGGAGATTAACAAGTGGCTCAAGAACTGGTGTAGGAAGGAGGGGTTTGGGCCGACTTCTCTATCTACAGACTTCTCTATCTAGAGCTAAAGGCTCTATCGTAGGGACGGGCTGCAACTCAATGGGGAAGGGGCAGCTATATTGGGGAGAAAGATGGCTAGAAGGTTGGAGGAGTGTTTAAACACTGGGGGGAAGAGAAATTACATTATAGGAGGGGAAGATAGTGCAGATCAAGACTGGGGACAAGGTAGTGGGACTGGAGGAGGAATGGAAAGAGGGACTAGAACAGTTCAGAAGGCACGGTGTAGGGTAAAAAATATACATAAACCTCTCAAATATATGTATACTAATGCCAGAAGCCTGACTAATAAAACTGGGGAACTGGAATTAGTGATGTGTGAGGAGGACTATGACATAATGGGAATAACGGAAACATGGCTGGATGATAGCTTTGACTGGGCGGTTAATGTACAAGGTTACAGTCTGTTTAGAAAGGATCGTCAAAACCGGAGAGGGGGAGGGGTCTGCCTTTATGTAAAGTCCTGTCTAAAGCCCACACTTCGGGAAGATATAAGTGAAGGACATGAACATGTGGACTCACTGTGGGTAGAAATACATGAAGCTAAAAACAATAATAAATTACTAATAGGAGTTTACTATAAACCACCTAATATACTAGAGTCCACAGAAAATCTACTACTAAATGAGATAGACAAGACAGCAAATCATAATGATGTGGTTATTATGGGGGACTTCAACTACCCAGATATAGACTGGGAAACTGAAAGCTGTACATCCCATAAAGGAAACAGGTTCTTGGCAATAACCAAAGACAATTACCTCTCCCAACTGGTTTAGGACCCGACTAGAGGGACGGCCATACTTAACCAATAGGCCTGACAGAACAACAGACATGCAGTTTGGGGGACAACTATGAAATATTGACTATAAAGTAATAACCTTCCAATTATCATTCAAAAGAGCGTTTCTACAGGGAGGAACAAAAATACCAAACTTCAAAAAAGCTAAATTTAGCCAACTAAGAGAGGCCATAGGCCGAACTAACTTGGACAAAATCCTCAAAAATAAAAATATAGCCACAAAATGGGATATCTTTAAAAGCATCCTAAAATCTCATTGTGAGAGGTACATACCATATGGGAATAAAAGGTTAAGGAACAAAAAAAAAAAACAATGTGGATAAATAGAACTGTAAAGAAAGCAATAAGTGACAAAAAGAAAGTATATAAATCACTAAAAACAGGAGGGTAGTGAGGAAGCACTGAAAAACTATAAGGAAAAAAATAGAACATGTAAAAAACAAATAAAAGCGGACAAACTAGAGACCGAGAGATTAATTGCCAAAGAGAGTAAAACTCACCCTAAAATGTTCTTCAATTATATAAATGGTAAAAAGTATAAATCTGAAGGTGTCGGGCCTTTAAAGAGTAATGAGGGGGGGAGTCGCGACGAGGAGAAAGCAAAGCTGTTAAATATTTTTTTGTCCAATGTATTCACTGAGAAAAATAAACTGTCAGATGAAATGCTGAATGTAAAAAGAAATTCCCCATGAAAAGTGTCCTGTTTGACCCAGGAAGAAGTACAACAGTGACTTAAAAAGATTAAAATAGATAATTTGCCAGGACCAGATTGCCTACACCCCCGTATTCTAAGGGAATTAAGTAATGTCATAGCCAGACCCTTATTTCTGATATTTGCAGACTCTATACTGACAGGGAATGTTCCACAGGATTGGCGCATAGCAAATGTGGTGCCAATATTCAAAAAGGGTCCAAAAACAGAGCCTGGAAACTATAGGCCGGTAAGTTTAACATCTGTTGTGGGTAAACTGTTTGAAGGTTTTCTAAGAGATGCAATCTTAGAGCATCTCAACGGAAATAAGTAAATAACGCCATATAAGCATGGCTTCATGAGGGATCGGTCATGCCAAAATAATTTAATCAGTTTCTATGAGGAGGTAAGTTCTAGACTTGACAGCGGCGTATCAATGGATGTCGTATATCTGGACTTCTCCAAAGCATATGACACTGTACCACATAAAAGGTTAGTATATAAAATGAGAATGCTTGGACTGGGAGAAAACGTCTGTATGTGGGTAAGTAACTAGCGTGATAGAAAACAGAGGGTGGTTATTAACAGTACATACTCAGATTGGGTCACTGTCACTAATGGGGTACCTCAGGGGTCAGTATTGGGCCCTTTTCTCTTCAATATATTTATTTATGATCTTGTAGAAGGCTTGCATAGTAAAATATCAATTTTCGCAGATGACACTAAACTGTGTAAAGTAATTAACACTGAAGAGGATAGTATACTACTACAGAGCGATCTGGATAGATTGGAGGCTTGGTCAGATAAGTGGCAGGTGAGGTTTAACGCTGACAAATGCAAAGTTATGCACGTGGGAAGGAATAATGCAAGTCACCCGTACATACTAAATGTTAAAACACTTGGTAACACTGACATGAAAAAGGATCTAGGAATTTTAATAAACAGCAAACTAAGCTGCAAAAAACAGTGTCAGGCAGCTGCTGCCAAGGCCAATAAGATAATGGGTTGCATCAAAAGGGGCATAGATGCCCGTGATAAGAACATAGTCCTACTACTTTACAAATCACTAGTCAGACCACACATGGAGTACTGTGTACAGTTCTGGGCTCCTGTGAACAAGGCAGACATATCAGAGCTGGAGAGGGTCCAGAGGAGGACAACTAAAATAATAACTAGAATGGGGCAACTACAGTACCCTGAAAGACTATCATAATTAGGGTTATTCACTTTAGAAAAAAGACGACTGAGGGGAGATCTAATTACTATGCATAAATATATCAGGGGTTAGTACAGAGATCTATCCCATCATCTATTTATCCCCAGGACTGTGACTGTGACGAGGGGACATCCTCTGCGTCTAGAGGAAAGAAGGTTTGTACACAAACATAAAAGAGGATTCTTTACGGTAAGAGCAGTGAGACTATGGAACTCTCTGCCTGAGGAGGTGGTGATGGTGAGTACAATAAAGGAGTTCAAGAGGGGCCAGGATGTATTTCTGGAGTGTAATAATATTACAGCCTATAGCTACTAGAGAGGGGTCGTTGATCCAGGGAATCATTCTGATTGCCTGATTGGAGTCGGGAATTTTTTATTCCCCTAAAGTGGGGAAAATTGGCTTCTACCTCACATTTTTTTTTTTTTTGCCTTCCTCTGGATCAACTTGCAGGATGACAGGCCGAACTGGATGGACAAATGTCTTTTTTTGTACTATGTTATGTACTATGTTCTGGTACTGCAACAACGATCCCAATGAAGACATTGTAGAGTACCGAATTAGAGTGCACATCTTCAGAAACAGTCCTTCCCCTGCAGTCGCTATCTAAGGTCTCAGACATTTAGCCCAAGAGGGTGAAGCAAAGTATGGGTCAGATGTCAGATCCTTTGTGGAAAAAGATTTCTACGTGGACGACTGCTTGAAATCCACACCCACGAACAAGACCGCAATCAGTCTCCTGAAAAGGACTCAAGAAATGTTTGCACTATCTAATTTGAGGTTGCACAAAATCGCCTCCCACAGCCGTGAGTAAATGGAAGCCTTCTCACTCCAAGACCATTCAAGTGATCTATAAGACTTGGATCTTAGCACCGACTTTCTTCCTATGCAGCGGAGCCTCAGTTTGCTCTGGGACTTAAAGGCAGACACATTCACCTTCCAAATCAGCAAGGAAGATTAGCCCTTCACACGCAGAGAAGTTCTGTCCACCATAAACAGCTTATATTATCCTCTGAGATTAAAATGATGCTAAGAGACTTCACCATAGAGATGTCTGATTGGGATGATCTGCTTCCCGCAGAGAAAAAGGACCTGTGGACAGATTGGAAGAAGTCTCTCGAAGCTTTGACCAGCCTTTTCGTGGCAGGACCCTATGCTCCCTTGCCATCAACTGAAGTCAAGATGCAAAGACTGAAAATTACCCTGGGTTCATTTGGAATTAGTACAGGCTGCCCCTTATTTGCTGACAGAAAATGGGTTGCTAATACAGAAGGACCTAGTAGTGGCGTCTGTTGACGCCAGACGGGGAGTATTCTGCCCAGCAGGGTTTTAATTTAATTCTATTTCACGTCAGCTAGGGTTTACTATTGCTGTAGTTATTAGTTTGGTTATAGCACTATCTAGTGGTCTTAAAAATGTACTATACCTTGTTTTTCTGTTAATAAAGATTATTGTATTGTGGTAGGTGCAAAGCATTGTGGGACTGTAATGCATCCTGGGAAAGAGAAGCCCAGTCTCCAGTCTTCATGTTACAGGACATCATCGGTGCTGTCTCCTGCATATCTCCTTTTCAAACCCCACCATTCTTGCACAAGCATATCTGGTAAGAAATCTACCTCTGTCTCAGGGATATTATGCAGTGCTGTTTAGCTAGGTATAAGTGTTACTTAGGCATAGAGGTTGTAACTGTTAGATGCTAGACATGCATTCCTATGTATAGGAAGCCATTTTGGACATAGGCCCTGTGTTAATGTAATGTTATAATACATAATGTTCTGTGCTTTCTGCTGATACATGTTAGGCCTTATACTTATACAAGTTCTTGTATTCTTATAGTTTTACCAATCAATTGATCAAATCAAATATTCCTGTTTTGCCAATAAACAAGTTAGACTACAGAGAACAGTCCTCTTATTTGGAAAACAGGAATGGTTTATACTGAATGTCAGACTGCACACTGTGTGAACGTATTTGAAGACAGAACAACAGTCATCAACAGTAGCCAGAAAGTGGCCAACCCCTTTAAAGAGGAACTTTTCACCACTCCTGACATGCCTATTGAAATACCTTCATGCATTCCCCATGTAGTAACAATTGTGGAACATGAATGAATTGATAGCAGTCCGCAGTAAGTGTACAGAGGGGTGGTAACAGTCTGAAAATGGCAGCACTGACTGGATAGAGTTGAGTATATGCAGGTACACACCCCAACTTGTTACCACCCCTCTGTACCCTTGCTGCAGACTGCTAACAATTCATTCATAACTTCTAGTACAATTAATAAAGGAATGGCACAACACAGAGCCATAAGAATAGATGCTCCAGAATTGTTATCACATGGGGAATGCATGTAGCTATTAAAAAAGACATGTCAGGAGTGGTGAAAGCTCCTCTCTAAATTAGATGAGAAAGACAAATCTAGTTAGAAGCAACCAACTTGTATTATACCCACAAGACAGAAAATATGTAGGAGGTAGAGCTTTAGCCAATAATTTGATGTTGATATAGGAAACAAAGTGTTGGCTGACTGTATCTTCTTAGCTCAATGTATTAATGGTTTACACCACTGAATTTCATGAATAAGTCTGTGAATATCAAATCCAACCAAGGCAACATCTGTATATTCTCCCTATGTGTCTCCAAGCTCTCCATTATCTTCTCATACTATAAAAAACATTCATAATTTAACGGACTCAAAAAAAAACAATGTTCATGAATTTACTCTGTACATAATTGCAAATTATGTACAGTCAGGTACATAAATATCGGGACATTGACACAATTCTAACATGTTTGGCTCTATACACCACCACAATGGATTTGAAATTAAACAATTTGAGGGTATTTACATCCAAATCAGGTCAATGGTGCAGGAATTACAACTGTTTGCATATGTGCCTCCCACTTGTTAAGGGACCAAAAGTAATGGGACAGAATAATAATCATAAATTAAACTTTCACTTTTTAATACTTGGTTGCAAATCCTTTGCAGTCAATTGCAGCCTGAAGTCTGGAACGCATAGACATCACCAGACGCTGGGTTTCATCCCTGGTGATGCTCTGCCAGGTCTCTACTGCAACTCTCTTCAGTTCCTGCTTGTTCTTAGTGCATTTTCCCTTCAGTCTTGTCTTCAGCAAGTGAAATGCATGCTCAATCGGATTCAGCTCAGGTGATTGACTTGGCCATTGCATAACATTCCACTTCTTTCCCTTAAAAAACTCTTTGGTTGCTTTTGCAGTATGCTTTGGGCCAAATGTCCATCTGCACTGTGAAGCGCTGTCTAATGAGTTCTGAAGCATTTGGCTGAATATGAGCAGATAATATTGCCCGAAACACTTCAGAATTCATCCTGCTGCTTTTGTCAGCAGTCACATCATCAATAAATACAAGAGAACCAGTTCCATTGGCAGCCATACATGCCCACGCCATGACACTACCACCACCATGCTTCACTGGTGGTATGCTTAGGATCATTAGCAGTTCCTTTCCTTCTCCATACTCTTCTCTTCACATCACTCTGATACAAGTTGATCTTGGTCTCATCTGTCCATAGGATGTTGTTCCAGAACTGTGAAGGCTTTTTTAGATGTCGTTTGGCAAACTCTAATCTGGCCTTTCATGTTTTTGAGGCTCACCAATGGTTTACATCTTGTGGTGAACCATCTGTATTTACTCTGGTGAAGTCTTCTCTTGATTGTTGACGTTGACACATGTACACCTACCTCCTGGAGAGTGTTCTTGATCTGGCCAACTGTTGTGAAGGGTGTTTTCTTCACCAGGGAAAGAATTCTTCGGTCATCCACTACAGTTGTTTTCCGTGGTCTTCCGGGTCTTTTGGTGTTGCTGAGCTCACCGGTGCGTTCCTTCTTTTTAAAGAATGTTCCAAACAGTTGTTTTGGTCACGCCTAATGTTTTTGCGATCTCTCTGATGGGTTTGTTTTGTTTTTTCAGCCTAATGATGGCTTGCTTCACTGATAGTGACAGCTCTTTGGATCTCATCTTGAGAGTTGACAGCAACAGATTTCAAATGCAAATAGCACACTTGAAATGAACTCTGGACCTTTTATCTGCTCATTGTAATTGGAATAATGAGGGAATAACACACATCTGGCCATGGAACAGCTGAGAAGCCAATTGTCTCATTACTTTTGGCCCCTTAACAAGTGGGAGGCACATAAGCAAACTGTTGTAATTCCTACACCGTTAACCTGATTTGGCTATAAATACCCTCAAATTAAAGCTGACAGTCTGCAGTTAAAATCCATTGTGGTGTTGTATAGAGCCAAAAATGTTAGAATTGTGTCGAAGCCCCAATATTTATGGACCTGACTATATGTGCTATGGAACAAAAGACATAGAACAAGGAATATGTCAGATATCCCTTCCTGTGACCCTAAGCAATGAAGACATCATGGACTAGGGAATACTGATAGTATTTCCCTTGTAAAAATATAAAATCCATTTGCTAGTAGCGAATATTACAAACATCTAAAACTTTCTTGCAAATCATTCAAGCAGGAAATTGTCATTAGCTCTAGATATTCTTTGGCACTGAGTCCGTTGCCTTAGGAGAGGAAGGGTACGAAGGATGAAGAGTGCAAGCATTTGTTCTGCTCAGATACTAAAAAATAGTGTATGCAGAATGTGTATAATTTTCACATGATGGCTCATAAGCCTGGATATGTGAATTCAATGTACTGTGACTACTTCTTGTCAGTAAGTGGCTTGGAGCAGATTAACATCACCATTGGCTCCAAAATAGCAATAGCTGACTGGGCAGTGACATTGCATTTGCAGTGACCCAGTGTGTCACTGTTAAAGGATCAAAAACAATGCTCTGATATGTTTTGTGGTTTTATTTTATTGCAGATTGTTCCTCTGTTGTTTGTGTGTACCCGAAGACTGATTTATGGAGTTCATTTCCTTCCACTGGAGAGAGTACCCTTTGGACTTGGTTCTTTAGATTAGGGCTAATGCACACCACCGTTGTTGTTTTGCGGTCCATTTTTCACGGATCTGTGGTTCCGTATCTGAGTTTTTTTTCCCTCTGATTTAAGTCCTCTTCCATTCCGTCATTCCACAAAACATATCTGTATGGTTTCCATATGCGATCCGTTTTTTGTCGATCGGAAAACGGAACAGGAAATTATTAACACATGAGCAATATTGGCTGGGCATAGCATTTCTACAGTATGGATCCGCAAAATCCGGATGAAATACGGATGACATACGGATGTGTTCCGTATTTTTTGCGGACCCATTGACTTTAATGAGACCTCGGACCATGATTTGCAGACAATAATAGGACATGCACTACTTTTTGCAGAGTACCTTCCGTTGTTTTTGTGGACCCATTGAAGTGAATGGTTCCACATACGGTCCGCAAAAAAAGGAACGGAAGCGGAAAGAAAATATGTTGATGTGCATGAGCCCTTAGAATGAGTCTATCAGTTAATCAGTGAGAAACTTGTAGGAACTAGTGTCGGGCGAGCATGCTCGGCCGAACATCAGTTCGGCTTGAGCATCGTTATGCTTGGCCGAATATCGCGTGTGCTCGAGTCATTGTATTAGATCTAATTTAGCCTCTATTTCTGAAAAGTTTCTGGTGGGACTTGAACTCACATCCTTCTACATTACAGCCAAGAACGTTAAACACTACACTATAGAGCTGCATGGCCAGTTACTTTAAAAAAATAAAAATAAATGAGACTTCTGCTATATAGGAATATTTACCAGTAGTAAGTATTCCTATACAGCAGAAGTCTCTTTTTTTTTTTTTTTTTTTAAAGCAACTGGCCATGCAGCTCTATAGTGTATTGGTTAACATTATGGGCTGTAATTTAGAAGGTTGTGAGTTTGAATCTTGTCAGAAACTTTTCAGAAATAGAGGCTAAATGAAATTAATATATTTTATATTTTTTTAAGTAGTAAAAAATATGTAATTACAAAAAATAAATAAATAAAATAAATATATATATATATATATATATATATATATACACTCACCTAAAGAATTATTAGGAACACCATACTAATACGGTGTTGGACCCTCTTTTGCCTTCAGAACTGCCTTAATTCTACGTGGCATTGATTCAACAAGGTGCTGATAGCTTTCTTTAGAAATGTTGGCCCATATTGATAGGATAGCATCTTGCAGTTGATGGAGATTTGAGGGATGCACATCCAGGGCACGAAGCTCCTGTTCCACCACATCCCAAAGATGCTCTATTGGGTTGAGATCTGGTGACTGTGGGGGCCATTTTAGTACAGTGAACTCATTGTCATGTTCAAGAAACCAATTTGAAATGAACCGAGCTTTGTGACATGGTGCATCATCCTGCTGGAAGTAGCCATCAGAGGATGGGTACATGGTGGTCATGAAGGGATGGTCATGGTCAGAAACAATGCTCAGGTAGCCCATGGCATTTAAATGATGGCCAATTGGCACTAAGGGGCCTAAAGTGTGCCCAGAAAACACCCCCCACACCATTACACCACCACCACCAGCCTGCACAGTGGTAACAAGGCATGATGGATACATGTTCTCATTCTGTTTACGCCAAATTCAGACTCTACCATTTGAATGTCTCAACAGAAATTGAGACTCATTAGACCAGGCAACATTTTTCCAGTCTTCAACAGTCCAATTTTGGTGAGCTTGTGCAAATAGTAGCCTATTTTTCCTATTTGTAGTGGAGATGAATGATACCCGGTCGGGTCTTCTGCTGTTGTAGCCCACCTTTCTTTCCCATTCTTACATTCAGTTTGGAGTTCAGGAGATTGTTTTGACCAGGACCACAACCCTACATGCATTGAAGCAACTGCCATGTGATTGGTTGACTAGATAATCGCATTAATGAGAAATAGAACAGGTGTTCCTAATAATTATTTAGGTGAGTGTATATATATATATAAAATCATACTTCTGATATATATGAATGCATAATATGTGGGAAACTACTACTGATGTTTTAGCCATAATATATTTAAATATATTATAATATATTATATATTCTAAATATATAATAATATATGTAAATATATTATGGCTAAAAACTTATATATATATATATGTTTAAATTAAATGTAGCATTTATTTCTGAAAAGTTTCTGATGGGATTAAAACTCTCAACCTTCTACATTACAGCCCAGAATGTAAACCACTACACTATAGAGCAGCATGACCTGTTACAAAATAATAATAAAATATGAGACTACTGCTGCAGTGGGGGCAGGGGGGGTCTGCCCCAGGTTCCGGCTCTCGGGGGTGCCAGAGCCTAGAAGCAATGAGCGTTTCCATCAATTTAAATGGAAGCGTTCATTGCAGGAGCACAGGGAGCTGTGGTCCTGTCACCATCTATCTGTGCTCTGTCTCTCCCGCACGGAATGGTGAAGCAAGAAGACTTCTCCCTGCTCCACCATTTAGCCTGCAAGCACAGATCGCGCTGCCGACCTATGTGGGCGGAGCCTGCAGCCCAGAAATCTGCATAAGCTCCGCCCATACAGTGCTGCAGAGCGATCTGTGTCTGTAGGGGAGAGAGGACTGTGAGCTTCAGGAGCTGGACAAGGTGGTGAGTAGGTACTGTGTTTTTTTTTTATTTAACAGAGGGCATTTCTACCATGGTGGGGGCACAGAGGGTATTTCTACCATGGAGAGGGCACAGAGGGCAAAATTACTATAAAGGGGGCACAGAGGGCATTATTTCTACTACAAAGGGGGCACAGAGGGCATTATTACTACAAAGGGGGCACAGAGGGCATTACTACTACAAAGGGGGCACAGAGCGCACTACTACTACAAAGGGGGCACAGAGCGCAATACTACTACAAAGGGCATTACTAGTATCAGGAGGGTACAATGGGCATTACTACTATGAAGGGGGCACAATGGGCATTACTACCATAAATGGGATACAATGGGCATTATAACTATGAAGTGGGCACAATGGGCATTACTACTGTAAAGAAGGCACAGTGAGCATTATTACTATGAAGAGGGCACAATGGGCATTACTACTATTAAGGGGGCACAATGGGCATTACTACCATAAATGGGATACAATGGGCATTATAACTATGAAATGGGCACAATGGGCATTGCCACTGTGAAGAAGGCACAGTGAGCATTATTACTATGAAGGGGCACAATGGGCATTACTACTATTAAGGGGGCACAATGGGCATTTCTACTATGAAGGTGCACAATAGGCATTACTACTATGAAGGGAGCACAGATTGCATTACTACTGTGAACCGGGCACAGAGAGCATTACTCTTGTAAAGTGGGTGGGCATAACTGTTATGGGGCACTGAGTGGGCATTATTACTATGAAGGGGCACAGAGGGCATTATTTCTGGTATGGGGGCACAGTAAGGGGAAAACTACTCTGAATGGGGCACAGAGAGGGCATTACAACTGTGAAGGGGCACAGATAGGGCATTACTACTTTGAAATTGGCACAGAGAAAGCATAACTACTGTGAGGGAGGCACAAAGAGGGCATTACAACTGTGAAGGGGGCACAATGAAGGGATAAGTACTTTAAAGGGGCACAATGTGAGCATAACTACTGTGAAAGTTGTACAGTGAAGGCATAACTACAATGAGAGGGCACATATCTGGACAAAACTACTGTGAAGGTTGTACAATGAGGGCATTACTACTGTAAGGGGGTACCATTTTTTTTAAAAGTATTGGTGAGGTGTGCCAGAGAAAGGACCGCCCTGGGTGCCAAACACCCTAGGCACGCCACTGTTCTGCTGTATAAGAATACTTACTACTAGTAAGTATTCCTATACAGCAGAAGTCCCGACACCCTCCCCTCTTCAGAGCGGTGGGTGTCTGGTTTAATGCTCGGGTTCTCCCATTGACTTTCATTGCGCTCATGTGCTCTATAGAGCACCCGAGCATCGGGCAGTGTTCTACTCGAGCACCAGAGCACTATGGTGTTCCACCAACACTAGTAGGAACCAGTCCTGTATGAAGAGAGGAGACCAGGCAGGACTCCCCAGAGTAGTGAAGGTCAGCAAGAAGGTTGGGTAGCCAAGAGAAGAAGGTTTGTGTGCGGAAGCAGGCTCTGGAGTTAACACATGCTTATGGCTCCTGGATTCCATAGCCCTTGGCTGGGTTCAAACAGCCTCTGATTCCCTGTCATATCAGTAGGACAGATTGTGTCTCAGTCTTAAGGTCCATAACCTGGAGGGGCATTGTAGAAATATATTTTTGTGAGAATTCCACATTACTTCTCTATACTTTATTATATCACTTTAGATGAAGCAGTCTACTGTAATCCTCATGTCATCAATGCTGATGACATCTCACTATGGAGGCAAGGTGGCCAACTATATTCATACTGTGGGTTCCTCTGAGACAAATTCATCATAGGGGTCTCTAGGATCCTCCAATTTCTTGCTTTCAAATATATTTTGATAGGGCAAATGGCAAAGGATTGCTCATTTCATCAGCTATATTTTAAAGGGGCTCCTACTATTATTATCTTCCCCAGTTCCATTATTAAAAAAAATCACTATTCACATAGGAATGACTGGGTAGTAATCTGTAGGAAATGTGCTTTGCAAAAGCACTCTCAATATAGTATACTATACTCAATATAATACATGGGGTGTTACCTAAACAGACCTGCATCTAACCTCGATATAAATAACATAAATGTAATTCATCAGAATATCCATTTAAAGGCAAAGTTGTACAGTGAAGGCATACCTATCTTGAAGGGGCACAATATGGGCATAACTACAATGAGAGGGCACATATCTGGACAAAACTACCGTAAAGGTTGTACAATGAGGGCATTACTACTGTAAGGGGGTACCATTTTTTTTTAAGTATTGGTGAGGTGTGCCAGAGAAAGGACCGCCCTGGGTGCCAAATACCCTAGGCACGCCACTGTTCTGCTGTATAACAAACAACAAAACAAAATGACTACTGTTCAATGGGACTTTGTCACCTTGGACATCAGCAATCCAGCCATACAATTCATAAAAGTCCTCGCTATGCATTACATGGTTGGTTTGTGGATGAAAAGGGGAAGACCCAGAGGGAATATAGAAATAAAGATTACTGATGTGAACCCACACGTACTATTCATGCATTACTGTAATTAACAGGGATGGTCCGAGGTGAAGGAGTCCCTTTGAGTTTTTAGGTTAAACATATAGGGGGTCATTTACTATTCTGAATATATCTATACAACTATATTAGGTGTATGTCAGGAGCAGATGGCCATCTGCGACTTCGCCCCGCTCATGCCAGGTGTAAAATTATGGATGTGGGCGGGGAAAGGGATGGGTCAGCAGGCCCGACTCATTCATTACTTTCTAAGAATGTTTTAGGCATAGAAAAAGGTCTAAATGTCAGAAAGCTCAGAAGCTGCGGCAGTGCGTCGACCACATCCATAATTTTGGTAAAATGTCTTTTTAAATTTTTCTATCTTTACATTTTAAACAAAATCCTAAAATCCTGCAGTTTTCACACTGGCCACTAAGCCTCATTATAGGCTGACACTTACCACACTGTGGAAGTCATTTATTTATCATCATAGGTAATATTAAAATGACAGGTAGAATAGAAAGACAACCAAGGCCTCCAGCTTGTAGCCACGGTATCAGCCTTCTTAGCGAGAGGGACAGTTAGCTCAGGCATTTCCTCAGCATAAACCCTTCTTCTGCTAGACTTTTCTCCAGATCTGACATGTCACTGTGTTCTCCAGCATGTTCAGGAAAACAGGTTGCATGCTAAGTTTCAGAACTGCATGTTCGAAAAGACTTCCCTTCCTGGATTATATATTCACCGACCGTGGCATTCAGATGGACCCAGAGAAGCTGAACGCAGTTCTGGAATGGCCTCCTCCCACAAGCCTGAGAGCCATCCATTCTTGGGCTTTGCCAATTATTACAGGTAATTTATCCCACACTTCTTCATTGTTATCACCCTTATCCTTACATTTACCCACAAAGGGTTAACACAAGGGAGAGGACACTTGAGACAGAATCCGCGTTCCATGCTCTCAAGCAGGTCTTCTCTACAGCCTCAATTTTGCCTCGTCTAGAAGTTTCTAGGCAGTTCTTATTAGATGTGGATGTGTCCAATGAGGGAACCAGAGCTGTCCCCATCCCAAAAAGTTACTCCAGTAAGATGGTCACTTGTGGCTACTTTTCTAAGTATGAATCTAAGTATTTCTAAGAATGGAAACATCTCCTAAAGCGTCATCTCTGTCACTTTAGTTTTAACGACATTCCACCTGACAAGACATGCTGTATGTCACCATGGCTAAAAGGAAGCAGCTCCTGGCCTGGGGGTATAGCTCCAAAGTGGCTGGTCATCCAGGTATGTACAAGACTACTAGCCTGATTACTAGACATTACTGCTGGTTTGTGATTCCAAAACAAAGATTTGCAAGTCTCTTAGTTCCCCTGCCAATGCCAGATACCCCTTAGTAGCATGTGGCCATGGACTTCATTATTGATCTCCCTCTTTCTTTGGGATTCAGAGATGCAGTGGTAGCTGATTGATTTTTCTAAAATGGCTAACTTTGTACCTCTGTCAAGCCTTCCTTCTGTCAGTCAGTCAAATAGCCAATTTGTTCTAATTTCATTTTTTCAACTGTATGGTTTGCCTTTACACATCATGTCTTATCGGGGAGTACAGTTCACCGTTTTTTAGAGGTATCTGCAAACTGTTCAAGATCAAGTTGAACTTTTCCTCCGCTTATCATATGCAAACCAAAGGACAGGTTGAGCATGTTAATCAAGTTCTGGTGAACTGTCTGGGTCACTTCGCTTCTGCATGTCATGATGACTGGGTAGTAGTGTTGGTCAAGCACCCAAGTGCTTGTGTACTCTGGTGCTCAAGTAGAACACTTCCCAATGCTCTGGTGCTCTACAGAGCACCAGAGCAAAATGGAAGTCAATGGGAGAACCCGAGCATTAAACCAAGCACCCCCTGCTCTGAAGAGGGGAGGGTGTCGGGACTCTAGTTCAGCTTAGGAGTCCCTGCTCTGACTCCATATATAGCTATGTCCATATATAAGGCAGTGCTTGGGACACCCCGATGTATTTAAATCTAATTTAGCCTCTATTTCTGAAAAGTTTCTGGCAGGATTCAAACTCACAGCCTTCTACATTACAGCCAAGAATCTTAACCACTGCACCAGGTATGCTCAACCTGCAGCCCTCTAGCTGTTGCAAAACTACAACTCCCAGCATTCTTGGACAGCCTACAGCTATCAACCTACAGCAGGGCATTGTGGGAGTTGTAGTTTTACAACAGCTGGAGGACCGCAGGTTGAGCATGCCTGCACTACACTATAGAGCTGCATGGGCAGTTACTTAAAAAAATTATAATAAAAAAATAAAAAATAAATATATATATATATTTAAAAATAAAATATGAGACTTCTGCTATATAGGAATACTTAAAGGGGTTGGCCACTCTTTAAATACTCTCCACTACAGTGTGGCAGGCAGGGAAAAAGTGAAGTTCCTAATATACTTCATTAAACACACCTGCCTGCTTCTCTTTCAGTTATAAACCACTCCCCCTTAGTCCTGCTCTACCTTGCAGCTGAGTTCGTCCATAGCTGCACGCGACATGTAGGAGCTTGAGAGGAAGCTCGTCCATGCGCATGTGCAGTCTGCTCCTGTCAGTGGTCGGCTCCCTGCTGCCTGCTCCAACTATGACAGGAATCAGCTGCTTGTTCCCTCTATACAAACAGCTGATTCCTGTCAGAAGCCTTCCGAGTCCCTACTGCAGGAGCTACTTAGTCAATCCCCATCCCCCACTATCACCACACAGCCGACCGCTAAGCCACGCCCACCGGTTCCGTTAGGCCACGCCCCTGCAACCAACAGAGAAAGCAGGAGATCTAGCCAGGAACCGTGATTTTGTGTGTGTGTGTATATATATATATATATATACAGTACAGACCAAAAGTTTGGACACACCTTCTCATTCAAAGAGTTTTCTTTATTTTCATGACTATGAAAATTGTAGATTCACACTGAAGGCATGAAAACTATGATTTAATACATGTGGAATTATATACATAACAAAAAAGTGTGAAACAACTGAAAATATGTCATATTCTAGGTTCTTCAAAGTAGCCACCTTTTGCTTTGATTACTGCTTTGCACACTCTTGGCATTCTCTTGATGAGCTTCAAGAGGTAGTCACCTGAAATGGTTTTCACTTCACAGGTGTGCCCTGTCAGTTTAATAAGTGGGATTTCTTGCCTTATAAATGGGGTTGGGACCATCAGTTGCGTTGTGGAGAAGTCAGGTGGATACACAGCTGATAGTCCTACTGAATAGACTGTTAGAATTTGTATTATGGCAAGAAAAAAGCAGCTAAGTAAAGAAAAACGAGTGGCCATCATTACTTTAAGAAATGAAGGTCAGTCAGTCCGAAAAATTGGGAAAACTTTGAAAGTGTCCCCAAGTGCAGTCACAAAAACCATCAAGCGCTACAAAGAAACTGGCTCACATGCAGACCGCCCCAGGAAAGGAAGACCAAGAGTCACCTCTGCTGCGGAGGATAAGTTCATCCGAGTCACCAGCCTCAGAAATCGCAGGTTAACAGCAGCTCAGATTAGAGACCAGGTCAATGCCACACGGAGTTCTAGCAGCAGACACATCTCTAGAACAACTGTTAAGAGGAGACTGTGTGAATCAGGCCTTCATGGTAGAATATCTGCTAGGAAACCACTGCTAAGGACAGGCAACAAGCAGAAGAGACTTGTTTGGGCTAAAGAACACAAGGAATGGACATTAGACCAGTGGAAATCTGTGCTTTGGTCTGATGAGTCCAAATTTGAGATCTTTGGTTCCAACCACCATGTCTTTGTGTGACGCAGAAAAGGTGAACGGATGGACTCTACATGCCTGGTTTCCACCGTGAAGCATGGAGGAGGAGGTGTGATGGTGTGGGGGTGCTTTGCTGGTGACACTGTTGGGGATTTATTCAAAATTGAAGGCATACTGAACCAGCATGGCTACCACAGCATCTTGCAGCGGCATGCTATTCCATCCGGTTTGCGTTTAGTTGGACCATCATTTATTTTTCAACAGGACAATGACCCCAAACACACCTCCAGGCTGTGTAAGGGCTATCTGACCATGAAGGAGAGTGATGGGGTGCTGCGCCAGATGACCTGGCCTCCACAGTCACTGGACCTGAACCCAATCGAGATGGTTTGGGGTGAGCTGGACCGCAGAGTGAAGGCAAAAGGGCCAACAAGTGCTAAGCATCTCTGGGAACTCCTTCAAGACTGTTGGAAGAACATTTCAGGTGACTACCTCTTGAAGCTCATCAAGAGAATGCCAAGAGTGTGCAAAGCAGTAATCAAAGCAAAAGGTGGCTACTTTGAAGAACCTAGAATATGACATACTTTTTTGTTATGTATATAATTCCAGATGTGTTAATTCATAGTTTTGATGCCTTCAGTGTGAATCTACAATTTTCATAGTCATGAAAATAATTAAAACTCTTTGAATGAGAAGGTGTGTCCAAACTTTTGGTCTGTACTGCATAGGCGTGCGCACGGGGTGTGCCGGGTGTGCCTGGGCACACCCTAATCAAGCCGACTTGAGGTTTACAATGTGCGGCACTGCAGGCAGCAGAGCAATACAGCTGATGCCTGAAATCTCCAATAACAGAGCTCTGTACATTACAGAGCTCTGTTATAAGGGAGGAGGCTGCTGATTGGCCAGTATCAGCTGGCTGCCCTGCTATTGGCTGATCCTCTCACACCCCCTCCTCTCGGGAGCTGAACACAGCAGCAGTAGCTTCCTTTTCAGTTATTATGAAGACAGGAAGCGCGCCACCCCTGCTGCTGATGAAGTGCCAGGGACAGCATTAGGAATGGAGCCATCACCATGTGCCCAGGTGAAGTGACAAGGTGAAGTGTCCTGCAGGCTTCTATCTACTGCTGGGTGGGAGCTCCATGTGGAGCTTTATGAATTGAAAAACTAATAGCCAAGACAGAGGCTAAAAGAAACCTGCTTCTGACCCGTATGTTAAAACATAACTTTCATTTGATTGCTTTAACACCTAATGGGAAAAAATCTTTTTAAAAAGCTGCTGTTTCTCTAGATGACCTTATAGTAGTAGTAATAGAGTCTCAGGGGTCTATAAAAGCAGCTACACTATTTTTACAGACCTTTGAGAGTCTATTAACACTACTATCAACATAAGGTCATCTAGAGAAAAAGCATTTTTTTTTTATTCTTTTTTTTTTTTTTCCGTTTAGATGTTAGAGCAATCTAATGAAAGTTATGTTTTAACACCTAAAGGATTTTTTTTTTTTTAAACCTACTGTTTCTTTAGATGACCTTATGTTGATAGTAGTGTTAATAGAGTCTCAAAGGTTTGCAAAAATAGTGTAGCTGCTTTTAGGCTGGGTTCACACTTGAGCGCATTTTATATGCGCGTTTAACGCGCGTTTTTGTCGCGCGTTTTTACGCGCGTTTTTTGCAATAGTAAACGCGCGTTTGACGCGCGTTTGTGTGATTGACTGCAGTGTCCTATGGCCACAAACGCGCGTCAAAACGCCCCAAAGAAGCTCAAGAACTTTTTTGAGCGTAGGGCGTTTTTCATCGCGTTTGAACGCGCTGTAAAACGCTCAAGTGTGAACCAGGGCCATAGGGAAGCATTGGTTTTCATGTGTTGAGCGTTTTACAGCGCGTTTGAATGCGCTGTAAAACGCTCAAGTGTGAACCCAGCCTTATAGACCCTTGAGACTCTATTACCACTACTATCAACATAAGGTCATCTAGAGAAACAGCAGCTTTTAAAAAAAAAAAAAATTTCCTTTAGGTATTAGAGCAATCAAATGAAAGTTATGTTTTAACATAAGGGTCAGAAACAGGGTTTTGTTTAGCCTCTTGGTTATTAGTTTTTCTATGTAAGTTCTCTGGATCAATGAGATTTTTTCCCCCTGTATGGTTTATATATGGAGAGCAATGTCCAGTGATAACAGAGAGGACTATACTGTATATTGTACGGGATGGTGCAGGGGTTATATTGTATATTGTACGGGATGGTGCAGGGGTTATACTGTATTGTACGGGATGGCGCAGTGGTTTTTATGCTCTTTGATGTGACAATTATCTTAGGTTTTCCTATCGCCCACCTTTGATGGCGCTGTGCCCAGCTCTGAGCCGATCCCGCTCAGCAGCTGCCAAGGCTTAGAGGAAACACTGGTTCTGTCACCCCCGTGCTGCACTTTTTCGCCCCATAAGATGCATTTTTTCCCCCAAAAGTGGGGGGAAAATGCCCCTGCGTCTTATGGGGCGAATACTAATCAAGTTATTAGTACCAGAGGGCCAGGAAGCGCTATACTCACCTCTTCCTGGTCCTCATGCGCTCCACTGTGAAGGCTGCGCACAGTGTGAGGCCGCGCTGTGACCTCACACTGTGCGTGCCCACACAGCATACTGTACAAGAGGATTACCGAGCGCGAGCGGTGAGGAGCGGCAGCGTCCGGAGCAGGAAAGTGTTTTTCTGGGGGCTGATATGAGGCACTGGGGCTCTTATCTGAGGTCTGATTGGGGGTCATTCACATTGGGGTCTGATCTGAGGTCTTATTGGGGTCTTATTGACATTGGGGGTCTGATTGGTGGTCTGACCTGAGGTGTAATGATTTTTTTTTTTCTTATTGTCCCTCTCTAAAACCTTTATAGGGCGAATAGAGCGTCTTATAGGGTGAAAAATACGGTAAGTTTAAAAATGATTTCTTCTCCCTTCATTATATTGATAGTGCAGGTCTGTATGTATACAGAGTGTATTTGTGTATATATATATGAGTGTGTATGTGTATATAATATATATATATACATGCATACACAGGTGCGTGCGCTGCGTCTGTGTTTGTGCTTTAGGGTGCACACCCTAATGCAATAGGCTGCGCACGCCTATGGCTGGACCGCAGAGTGAATGCAAAAGGGCCAACAAGTGCCAAGCATCTCTGGGAACTCCTTCAAGACTGTTGGAAGACCATTTCAAGTGACTACCTCTTTAAGCTCATCAAGAGAATGCCAAGAGTGTGCAAAGCAGTAATCAAAGCAAAAGGTGGCTACTTTGAAGAACCTAGAATATGACATATTTTCAGTTGTTTCCCACTTTTTTGTTATGTATATAATTCCACATGTGTTAAATCGTAGTTTTGATGCCTTCAGTGTGAATCTACAATTTTCATAGTCATGAAAATAAAGAAAACTCTTTGAATGAGAAGGTGTGTCCAAACTTTTGGTCTGTACTGTATATATACATACATACACCTTTATATACAGTATATACAAACATCGCGTCCACATGGGTGAATAATCTTTTATCTATTTTCATCTAATGAGAGTACTGTTGTTTTGCTTTAAATATATATATATATATACATACACATACATATTTATTCATATACAAAATATAACACACGTGTATATTTATATGTGTATATACATTGCGGTCCGCAATGCATGGGCACTGACCGTATGTGTATATATATGTATATATGTGTGTATGTATCTATATGTATGTGTGTGTATGTATTTATGTCTAAGGGTCCATTCACACATCCATGTGTGTTTTGCGGATCCACGGATCCGCACATTGCCGGCACTAAGAGAATATGCCTATTCTTATCCGCTATTGCGGACAAGAATAGGACATGTTCTATTTTTTTCAGGATTGGAATTGCGGACCCGAAAGTTCGGGTCCGCTATTCCGGATCGGGGCCGCACGTCGTGCTTCCCATACAAATGTATGGGTCCGCAATTCCGTTCCGCAAATTGCGGAATGGAATTGCGGATGTGTGAATGGAGCCCAAGTATGTGTACATATAAATATATATATATGTATATATATATGACTATACATACACATATGCATATTTACATATATTTTCACACATGTGTATGTGTTTGTGTGTGTGTGTGTACGTTGCAATGCATGGCCACTGTCTGCAGACATGAACCCATTCATTTAAATAGGGTCTGCAATCTGCATCCGACAGTACTTGTTCGCAGTGCGGAGGCATAGACAGAAAACCCAGGGATGCACTCCATAGGTTTCCGATCTGTGCTTCCATTCCAGACCACACCGTATCTTTCAGATTTCAGACCCATCACTTGATACGGTGGTGCCTGTATATTGCAGAGCCCCTGTTCGCTGGCCACAATACAGGCACAGGCAGGCTATGGTCATGTGCATGAGGCCTAAAGCCATACCTCCTTCCAGTATCCGGCAGGACAGTCCCGGATTTCAGTGGCGGTCCTGGTACGGTGGAGGTATGTCGAAAATTGATCAGTTTTGCCCTAATGCATTCTGAATGGAAAAGGATCCACTCAGAATGCATCAGTTTGCCTCCGATCAGTCTCCATTCCGCTTTGGAGGCCGACACCAAAACGCTGTCCGCCTGATGAAACTGAGCCAAACAGATCCGTCCTGACACACAATGTAAGTCGATGGGGACGGATCCGTTTTCTCTGGCACAATAGAAAACGGATCCGTCCCCTATTCACTTTCAATAGTGTTCAAGATGGATCCATTATGGTTATAGAAGACCTAATACAAATGGATCCGTTTATGACGGATGCATGCGGTTATATTATGGTAACAGAACCGTTTTCGCAGATCCATGACGGATCCGCAAAAAACACAAGTGTGAAAGTAGCCTTGGGCACGTAGTGTCCCTCTTCCTTCTATTCTAAAGTTGGGAGGTATGCTAAAGCACTGATGACATGACACCTAATGTGCTGTTGTCACTATGGCATCACAAGTAGGCAGAGTTGTCATGTGACTGCTCCCCTGGAGACGCTTTGCTGTGGTGCATGCTGGGATTTTTACTTTCACTTTGCAGCTGCTCCGCCCACACAGCCTCTCATCCATGGGAGCATGCTATGCCGAATGCAGTAGAAAAATTATATATATGCAGTATATCTGTCATGATACAAATTCCTCTTGGCTTTAGTTATTGTCTGGGGCACTTTATTGTTTTTTTATACTTATGGTGGCCAACCCCTTTAATAGTAGTAAGTTTTTTAGTTTTTTTTTTAAGTAACTCGCCATGCAGCTCTATAGTGTAGTGGTTAACATTCTGGGCTGTAATGTAGAAGGTTGTGAATCCCGTCAGAAACTTTTCAGAAATAGAGGCTAAATTTAATTTAAACATATATATATATATATATATATATATATATAACAAGAAAAATGAGCGGCACTCCAAGTAATAAAGTAGTGAATCCTTTATTCACACCAGTGGTGCAACGTTTCGGCTCTGATCGCGAGCCTTCCTCAAGCTTGAGGAAGGCTCGCGATCAGAGCCGAAACGTTGCACCACTGGTGTGAATAAAGGATTCACTACTTTATTACTTGGAGTGCCGCTCATTTTTCTTGTTATTTTCAATAGGGAAATCATTCCATTCCCTCTGAGGCGTGCACCCGCTTTTTCTTCGTTGAGCCAGTGCCGCCTTTTTTCTTCATATATATATATATATATACGTTTTTAGCCATAATATATTTATATATATTATATATTTAGAATATATAATATATTATAATATATGTAAATATATTATGGCTAAAACGTCAGTAGTAGTTTCCCACAAATTATGCATTCATATATATCAGAAGTATGATTTTTTTCTATATATACAGTGGATATAAAAAGTCTACACACCCCTGTTAAAATGTCAGGTTTCTGTGCTGTAAAAAAAATGAGACAAAGATAAATCATTTCAGAACTTTTTCCACCTTTAATGTGACCTAAATCTTTTAGGTGGAGGGAAGAAAACAAAACAAAAAAAATAATATGGTGGGGATGTAGCTGTTTTCAGAATTAACTGGGAATGTAGCTGTTTTCAGAATTAAGCAATCACATTCAAAATCATGTTAAATAGGAGTCAGCACACACCTGCCATCATTTAAAGTGACTCTGATTAACCCCAAATAAAGTTCAGCTGCTCTAGTTGGTCTTTCCTTAAATTTTCTTAGTCGTATCCCACAGCAAAAGCCATGGTCCACAGAGAGCTTCCAAAGCATCAGAGGGATCTCATTGTTTAAAGGTATCAGTCAGGAGAAGGGTACAAAAGAATTTTCAAGGCATTAGATATACCATGGAACACAGTGAAGACATTCATCATCAAGTGAAGAAAATATGGCACAACAGTGACATTACCAGCAACTGGCCGTCCCTCCAAAATTGATGAAAAGACAAGAAGAAAACTGGTCTGGGAGGCTACCAAGAGGCCTACAGCAACATTAAAGGAGCTGCAGGAATATCTGGCAAGTACTGACTGTGTGGTACATGTGACAACAATCTCCCGTATTCTTAATATGTCTGGGCTATGGGGTAGAGTGGCAAGACGAAAGCCTTTTCTTACAAAGAAAAACATCCAATCCAGGCTACATTTTGAAAAAACACATCTGAAGTCTCCCAAAAGCATGTGGGAAAAGGTGTTATGGTCTGATGAAACCAAGGTTGAACTTTTTGGCCATAATTCCAAAAGATATGTTTGGCCCAAAAACAACACTGCACATCACCAAAAGAACACCATACCCACAGTGAAGCATGTGGTGGCAGCATCATGCCAAGGGGCTGTTTTTCTTCAGCTGGAACTGGGGCCTTAGTTAAGCTAGAGGGAATTATGAACAGTTCCAAATACCAGTCAATATTGGCACAAAACCTTCAGGCTTCTGCTAGAAAGCTGAACATGAAGAGGAACTTCATCTTTCAGCATGACAACGACCCAAAGCATACATCCAAATCAACAAAGGAATGGCTTCACCAGAAGAAGATTAAAGTTTTGGAATGGCCCAGCTAGAGCCCAGACCTGAATCCGATTGAAAATCTGTGGGGTGATCTGAAGAGGGCTGTGCACAGGAGATGCCCTCACAATCTGGCAGGTTTGAAGTGTTTTTGCAAAGAAGAGTGGGCAAATCTTCCCAAGTCAAAATGTGCCATGCTGATAGACTCATATCCAAAAATACTGAGTGCTGTAATAAAATCAATAGGTGCTTTAACAAAGTATTAGTTTAAGGGTGTGCACGCTTATACAACCATATTATTTTATTCATATATAAAAAAGAAGAAAAGAAATGAATCGCGCATCCAGCTACTATGCTTTGATCTCATCCCTGCTACTTTGGCAGAAGACAGCACTAAATGGCGCATGTGTACCGCCTCCTATGCTAAAGCAGCAGGGATGAGATCAAAGCATAGTAGCTGGATATGCGATTCATTTCTTTTCTTCTTTTTTCTATATATATTCGGAAAGCTGGTCTAACCGCTAACCCAAAAAAAATGTGTGCGATAGGGTTAGAAGAGACTAAGTACCTGGGGTATGTCATTGGGCGCAGAGTCATCAAACCCCAAGTGAACAAAATAGAGGCGATACGAAATTGGCCCCGAACTGCCACCACTAGGCAAATAAAGTCATTCCTGGGAATGGTGGGCTATTACATCAGGTTTGTTCCCCACTTTTCTACTCTAGCCGCACCCTTGACAGGACTCTTGAAGGGACACAAGTCAATGATGGTTCGCTGGGATGATCAGGTGGAAGAGGCTTTCTCCGCTTTGAAGTTTGCCCTGTGCGGGTCCCCAGTTTTGGTGATGCTTGACCTCAAAAGAGAGTTTATAGTACAGACCGATGCCTCCGAAGTAGGCCTCAGTGCTATACTGTCTCAAGAAGTCAACGGGGAGGAGCATCCCGTTGTCTTCCTCAGCCATAAGCTCACCCCAGCCGAGACCTGGTATAGTATAGTGGAGAGTGCCTGGCCATCAAGTGGGCACTAGAATCTCTCCCCTATTATTTATTGGGGAGAAAATTCCGTCTGGTGACTGACCACTCCCCTCTCATGTGGATGAGCCAGGCCAAGGACAGAAATACATGAGTCACCTGATTTCTCTCCCTACAAAACTTAAAGTTTTCGGTGGAACACAGGGCAGGCTGGTTACAGGGAAACACGGATGCCATGTCCCGGGTACACTATCTGGCGTGTGTTCACCCCCTCAGAGTTGAACAAAGGGTGGGGTATGTGACACAGTGAGAGGTTTTGTCTGGGAAAACAGGTATTTTCCTCCCAGCATGTGCTGCTGGGCTGATTTATGGCCAGGTGAGGTCAAATACCAGACCGGATTTTAAGTGCCGGTCCGGGTTTTGGCAGCACCTGGCTGTCCTTAAATAGGCAGCTGGGCTCAGAAGCCAGGTCTCTGTGTTGGGATCTGGGAGCCTTGTGTCTGGATGAAGGCTTGCTACCTGTTTGGCGTGAAAACAGGTTGGTACTACTATGGTCAAGGACTCTTTGAGGCAGAATTGCCGCATGATGTGAATTACCACCAACACCGCAAGGTGACTTTTTGTAGTGGGTTGTTGTTCCCACGCCTCTTTGGCCACGTCCAAGAGACCGCGAGAGTGTCTGCCATATAGCAGTTTGAAGGGCGAGAACCCAGTAGAGGCCTGGGGTACCTCTCACACTGCGAACATGAGATAAGGCAGAAGGAGGTCACAGTCCTTCCCATCTTTAGCCATTACCTTTTTCAACATATTTTTTAATGTTTGGTTAAACCGTTCTACCAGACAGTCCGTTTGTGGATGGTAAACGGACGTCCGTATTTGTTTTATGTTCAGCAACTTACAGAGTTCCCTCATCACCTTGGACATAAAAGGGGTCCCTTGGTCGGTCAGAACCTGTTTAGGTAGTCCTACTTGGGAAAACATCTCCATTAACTCCTTAGCTATGAGTTTGGACGAGGTATGTCGCATTGGCACCGCCTCCGGGTACCGAGTGGCATAGTCTAGAACAGTGATGGCGAACCTTTTAGAGACCTAGTGCCCAAACGCCAACCCAAAACCCACTTATTTATCGCAAAGTGCCAACACGGCAAGTTAACCTGAATACTACAGTCCAATATAGTATATCTGCCATGTACTTTATCATTTAGCTATAATACCTGACTACATTCAAGCGCTGCCTGTGCTGTTCATAGTGAGCCCTGCGCTGGTGAATGGCAGGAAAAGTCTAAGGCATATTGGTACGCCTTACACTTTTTACAGGACGGGGGTGCCCCCAGAGAGGGCTTTGAGTGCCGCCTCTGGCACCCGTGCCATAGGTTCGCCACCACTGGTCTAGAATAACTAAGATGTGTGGATGCCCTCTGGTGGACTTCAGTACCGGGCCTATGAGGTCCATGGTTATTCGGTCAAATGGTACTTAAATAATCGGGAGAGGTACTAGGGGACTACGGAAATGTGTCTGGGGGCTAGTTATCTGGCAGGTCGGGCAAGACTTAAAAACTCTTCCACTTCTTTCAATATGCTGGGCCAGTAAAACCGCTGTAGAATACGATCCTGCGTTTTCTGCAGCCCCAGGTGCCCCCTGAGAACGTGCCTTGCAGACCACCAACTGTTCAGTATGCTCACCCTGTAGTTGGTTTACCCGATACAACATACCCTGATAAACCACAAAATGGGGAAACACTGACTCTGCCCCAGGTTGTTGTGGTTTACGATCTACTATTAACACATTTTCCCAGGCGTGGGATAGGGTTGGGTCCTGACGTTGGGGCGGTACCAAAATTATCCCCGGAGACATTGGGGTCTGCCAATTCAGGACCCGGCGGCAATTCCTCCACATCTCCCACCATCACACTTAGTGGGGTTGTCTCCCCCTCTTCCACTGAAGTGGCAGTCACCCCTACTGCTCGCCCTTCGGTCTCAGGTTCCCAGGGTTCTGGTCTGCCCCCTGAGCCGGGCCACTCTGCTAGGGTTACCCCTGTCTCATGGGCATCAGTCACTCTCATAGCAGGCCACAGTGCCGGGAAGTTTATAGTGTAAATTTTGGGTAACTGCCGCTTCGTGAGTCCATCTGCCAGCCCCTGTGGTTAGAGACACCAGGGCGGTGGGAAAGTCTTTTAAGTCTAAATGTATGCTGTTAAAGGGGATATTAATTATTGATATTTATGTAAATATCGATAATTAATATTCATAAATAGGAGCGAATCGTCTAGTGATGACTCCGCCTAGTTATGCCTAAATCATATATAAATATAGATACCTATCTAGGTTAACTATGTTAACTAGCTAACTACCTTCTGTTACCTATGCACTCTACTGAACTACACTACGGCAATTGCTGCAGCACCTACTACAACAAAAGACTACACGTTGTGCTTAAATAAAAGGTATTTATTAACACACTATACGTAACAGTCTAATATTTGCTTATAATTATATATATCTATATCAATGGAATAGATATATATATATTTATAGCAGCACACAGCAATATAAGTAAACACACTATAACAACACACTAATACGGTTCTAACTACACTAACACAGTCCCAAATCCTCCCCAGAATCTAACTACAATTACAATAATACAATTCCATGCACACAAATATCAGTAAGGGGTAAACACAATTGTGGCACTGCAGGAGTAAATACATGCAAGCCAAGGAACATGGAGTTCTGGGCGAGGTGGGGCAAGGGGTAACTCAGGAAAGGGTGTTTATGCTCTGCAGGGACTTGCAGGGCTGAGGCAGGGCAGCATGTAGTGAAGGAGTTAATGGTCAGGCACAATAATACAAGTCTAATTATACGCTATATCTATATATATTTATAGATCAATGGTTATAAATATATATATACATATAGACGCACACTCCACAATCCAAACCTATCTACACTAGACAATTTACAATTCCCAATTCCACCCCACACTCTAATACACTTATATACATTCCTTAGCAATTCAACCTGCTCTAAGCTATCCCTATGGGAGGCAAAGGGTTAACACATCATCAGCTGCTGCTGGGGTAAGCAGGCAGCAGTGAAGGGGTAGGATTACAGGGCAGCTAAAGGGGTGACTGGGCTACTTCCAGGGTACAGGCTCATCAGGGATTAATGCTGAGGCATGAGGTCAGCAGCCAGGGGTTAGGGGATGGTTGGCACTCAGCCATTTCCAGGAGCATGTGGCCGCATGTGGCCTCTCTTCCTTCAGGGAGCTGTTCCCATCCCATGTGTCTCTGGTTGTAGTCCAGATGCAAGAGACCCTTGTTCCTGGCATTGGGCTCAAATATCAGCCTCAGAAACAGCCCACCTCCCCCCTCCTTAGGGATGTGACATCATAGTGTGACTGTGACGTATGCCTGCACTCAGGACTGCCAGTTGGCCCCCTGAGGCTAGCAGCACCACACGCCCAGCCATGTCACAAACATAAGGTGGAACAGAGCATAGTAACTAGGCTGATAAATTCAACAAAAGGCCTCAGATCAATTGATCCTATAGCCTTTGAAGTCACCAGCCACCTGGAGACACATCCACCCCCTGCAGGAACTGGCTGAACGCTGTCCCTATGGGGGGAATTTAAGCATATATATATATGTATATAGATACTTGGGGCGCATCTATATACACATATAAACTCATTATAAACCTGGGGCATACATGGGCAGTTATAGGCCCATATATATCTATACAGTACAGACCAAAAGTTTGGACACACTTTCTCATTCAACGAGTTTTCTTTATTTTCATGACTATGAAAATTGTAGATTCACACTGAAGGCATCAACACTATGAATTAACACACGTGGAATTATATACATAACAAAAAAGTGTGAAACAACTGAAAATATGTCATATTCTAGGTTCTTCAAAGTAGCAACCTTTTGCTTTGATTACTGCTTTGCACACTCTTGGCATTCTCTTGATGAGCTTTAAGAGGTAGTCACCTGAAATGGTCTTCCAACAGTCTTGAAGGAGTCCCCAGAGATGCTTAGCACTTGTTGGCCCTTTTACCTTCACTCTGCGGTCCAGCTCACCCCAAACCATCTCGATTAGGTTCAGGTCCGGTGACTATGGAGGCCAGGTCATCTGGCGCAGCACCCCATCACTCTCCTTCATGGTCAAATAGCCCTTACACAGCCTGGAGGTGTGTTTGGGTTCATTGTCCTGTTGAAAAATAAATGATGGTCCAACTAAACGCAAACCGGATGGAATAGCATGCCGCTGCAAGATGCTGTGGTAGCCATGCTGGTTCAGTATGCCTTCAATTTTGAATAAATCCCCAACAGTGTCACCAGCAAAGCACCCCCACACCATCACACCTCCTCCTCCATGCTTCACGGTGGGAACCAGGCATGTAGAGTCCATCCGTTCACCTTTTCTGCGTCGCACAAAGACACGGTGGTTGGAACCAAAGATCTCAAATTTGGACTCATCAGACCAAAGCACAGATTCCACTGGTCTAATGTCCATTCCTTGTGTTCTTTAGCCCAAACAAGTCTCTTCTGCTTGTTTCCTGTCCTTAGCAGTGGTTTCCTAGCAGATATTCTACCATGAAGGCCTGATTCACACAGTCTCCTCTTAACAGTTGTTCTAGAGATGTGTCTGCTGCTAGAGCTCTGTGTGGCATTGACCTGGTCTCTAATCTGAGCTGCTGTTAACCTGCGATTTCTGAGGCTGGTGACTCCGATGATTTTATCCTCTGCAGCAGAGGTGACTCTTGGTCTTCCTTTCCTGGGGTGGTCCGCATGTTAGCCAGTTTATTTGTAGCGCTAGATTGTTTTTTGTGACTGCACTTGGGGACACTTTCAAAGTTTTCCCAATTTTTCGGACTGACTGACCTTCATTTCTTAAAGTAATGATGGCCACTCGTTTTTCTTTACTTAGCTGCTTTTTTCTTGCCATAATACAAATTCTAACAGTCTATTCAGTAGGACTATCAGCTGTGTATCCACCTGACTTCTCCACAACGCAACTGATGGTCCCAACCCCATATATAAGGCAAGAAATCCCACTTATTAAACCTGACAGGGCACACCTGTGAAGTGAAAACCATTTCAGATGACTACCGCTTGAAGCTCATCAAGAGAATGCCAAGAGTGTGCAAAGCAGTAATCAAAGCAAAAGGTGGCTACTTTGAAGAACCTAGAATATGACATATTTTCAGTTGTTTCACACTTTTTTGTTATGTATATAATTCCACATGTGTTAATTCATAGTTTTGATGCCTTCAGTGTGAATCTTTATAGTCATGAAAATAAAGAAAACTCTTTGAATGAGAAGGTGTGTCCAAACTTTTGGTCTGTACTGTATATATATATATACATATATATATATATATATATATATATATATGTATACCTGGGGGAGAGCCATGGCAGATAAACATATATAGATGTTTGGGGCACATCTACCTGCATGCACATATACACAATATAATTCTGGGGCATAAATGGGCAGTAATAAGCCCACCTGCCTATGGATATATTATACATAGAGATGTATGCTGACAAGGGGGCATACATACATCTCCATGTATACACCAATACCACCTGGACCGGCCCATGCAAAAGGGCCAATATACATGCATATATGTAAGGGCATATATACATATTTAAATCCAACACTTCCCTCAACATATGCATATGACCCTGACATTCTGCCCAGTATACTCCGCTGACCGTACCAGGGGAACCCTTACTAGGGACATCAGACTCCCTCAGTCCAGCAGAGCCACCGCTGGAGTGTCTCCTACCTCCACGTGGCACAGGTGGTTTAGAATTTTTGGGGTACCTGCTGCACACAGCTTCCTGGCATAAAGCGACTCACGATAGCCATAGTTAGTATCCATTGGTTCCACCTGATGGGGACAGTCAGCTCTTATATTGACCTGCTCCTGACACCGTCAGCAGACTATCGGAGCCAGATCAATAGAGGGTACACCCCGGGTGGGTTTGGTTGGCACAAGTCGCCGGGTCTTGGATGGAGATTTACGGGGTTTGACTGCCCCCTCCCCAAAAGAACCCCCTGTAACAGTCTTAGTAGCCTCGTAGCGCTCCACCAGGTCCACCATTTCTAGGGTGTTCCCAGGAGACACCTGGCTGATCAAGTGCTAGAGAGGAGGTGGCAAAGCGCCCTTCAGAACATACCAGCCAATAGTCTATCCAGAATATCAGGCTGTAGCCACTTTTGCAAGAGGTGGAGTAAGTCATAATACTGGGTCCTTGTAGGCTCAACCGGCTTAAATTCCCACTGATGTACCCGCTGGGCCTGGACCCATTCACCCCAGTTTTGCCAAAATCTCACCCTTTACTTTTTGGTAGTCGGCCCCTTGATCGTGCAGGCAACTCCAGTTGAGGTCTCCCAGTCTCCAGCAGCCATTCCCTAATGATGAGCTAGCGCATTGTCATCCATGAAGATGAAATTAGGCCTGTGTTGTTCTTGCACAATGACTGGATTAATGATGTTATCCAAGTAGTATGGGCTTGTCACTGTACCATTCACAAAGTGTAGAACAGTTCTGTATTGACTAGACACACCTGCCCACACTGTAACACCACCACCACCAAAGGCTCTGGTGACAACAGTGACTGATGCATAGCGCTCTTATTGATGTCTCCAATATCATTGGTGGCCATCATTTCTGCTCAGCGTGAATCGACTTTCATCAGTGAACAGCACTGAGGTCCACCAGTCCCTCCTTCAGGGTGGATGCTCCCTGGCCCATGCAAGATGATGATGCCTGGTGGTGTGATAAGGTACCCTTAGTGTGGTCGTCTAGCACACAGACCATGCTGATGTAAACGTTTTCGAATGGTCTGCCATGAAACTTGGGTGACCCTCACCTCCCTTAAATGTGCATGGAGTTGTGTGGCATTCATCATCCGGGTCCGCAGGGCATTGTTCACAATGAATGAAGTGCTCATCAGTGTGGGATGTGGCCTAAGAACATCCACTTCTATGCCTTTCTGTGACTCTTTCAGTCTCTCTGTATCTCTATTGCAACCTGCTGTTGACACTCTGTGACACTCTAAGCGTTGCAATGGCGAGGTACTGTTAATCAATTTTGAGGTGTCGTCTTGGTGTCATGATGTTGAAATGTGAACAGCATGATGAGGAGGACCGTTTTAATATCAATTCTATTTGAAACAGGAAATTTATTGGGTGATTTATGGATCAAACATCTGTTGTAAATTTTGCTGTTAAGCACCCTATTAGAGAACAGCAAGTTGCGCAAAAAGTACCGAAACATTGAACAGTTGGACATATGAATTAGAGAAGATCACATTAAGTTCGCCTGTAAAGGTTAGAGTGCATTTTAGGTTCATTCTGAAATTTCACCCACAAGCCAAATATCCCAAACTTTTTGTGAGTAGTGTATATATATATATATATATATATATATATATATATATATATTCAGTACAGACCAAAAGTTTGGACACACCTTCTCATTCAAAGAGTTTTCTTTATTTTCATGACTATGAAAATTGTAGATTCACACTGAAGGCATCAAAACTATGAATAAACACATGTGGAATTATATACATAACAAAAAAGTGTGAAACAACTGAAAATGTTATATTCTAGGTTCTTCAAATAGCCACCTTTTGCTTTGATTACTGCTTTGCACACTCTTGGCATTCTTTTGATGAGCTTCAAGAGGTAGTCACCTGAAATGGTTTTCACTTCACAGGTGTGCCCTGTCAGGTTTAAGAAGTGGGATTTCTTGCCTTATAAATGGGGTTGGGACCATCAGTTGCGTTGAGGAGAAGTCAGGTGGATACACAGCTGATAGTCCTACTGAATAGACTGTTAGAATTTGTATTATGGCAAGAAAAAAGCAGCTAAGTAAAGAAAAACGAGTGGCCATCATTACTTTAAGAAATGAAGGTCAGTCACTCCGAAAAATTGGGAAAACTTTGAAAGTGTCCCCAAGTGCAGTCACAAAAAACAATCTAGCGCTACAAATAAACTGGCTAACATGCGGACCGCCCCAGGAAAGGAAGACCAAGAGTCACCTCTGCTGCGGAGGATAAAATCATCCGAGTCACCAGCCTCAGAAATCGCAGGTTGACAGCAGCTCAGATTAGAGACCAGGTCAATGCCACACAGAGTTCTAGCAGCAGACACATCTCTAGAACAACTGTTAAGAGGAGACTGTGTGAATCAGGCCTTCATGGTAGAATATCTGCTAGGAAACCACTGCTAAGGACAGGCAACAAGCAGAAGAGACTTGTTTGGGCTAAAGAACACAAGGAATGGACATTAGACCAGTGGAAATCTGTGCTTTGGTCTGATGAGTCCAAATTTGAGATCTTTGGTTCCAACCACCGTGTCTTTGTGCGACGCAGAAAAGGTGAACGGATGGACTCTACATGCCTGGTTCCCACCGTAAAGCATGGAGGAGGAGGTGTGATGGTGTGGGGGTGCTTTGCTGGTGACACTGTTGGGGATTTATTCAAAATTGAAGGCATACTGAACCAGCATGGCTACCACAGCATCTTGCAGCGGCATGCTATTCCATCCGGTTTGCGTTTAGTTGGACCATCAATTATTTTTCTACAGGACAATGACCCAAAACACACCTCCAGGCTGTGTAAGGGCTATTTGACCATGAAGGAGAGTGATGGGGTGCTGCGCCAGATGACCTGACCTCCACAGTCACCGGACCTGATCCCAATCGAGATGGTTTGGGGTGAGCTGGACCGCAGAGTGAAGGCAAAAGGGCCAACAATTGCTAAGCATCTCTGGGAACTCCTTCAAGACTGTTGGAAGACCATTTCAGGTGACTACCTCTTGAAGCTCATCAAGAGAATGCCAAGAGTGTGCAAAGCAGTAATCAAAGCAAAAGGTGGCTACTTTGAAGAACCTAGAATATGACATATTTTCAGTTGTTTCACACTTGTTTGTTATGTACATAATTCCACATGTGTTAATTCATAGTTTTTATGCCTTCCATAGTCATGAAAATAAAGAAAACTCTTTGAATGAGAAGGTGTGTCCAAACTTTTGGTCTGTACTGTATATTGTGGGGTTTCACTCTGGTAGACCGGATTAGCGGACGCAGTAAAGAGGCAACAAGTTCTTTGGATCAAAAAGTTCAGTATTTTATTCACACTTTAGACAAGTGACAAAACAAGCAGTCATAAACAAGCAAAAAGTCACCTTGCGGTATTGGTGGTAATTTACACCATGCGGCAAGTCTGCCTCAAAGAGTCCTCGAGCATAGCAGCACCAACTTGTTTTTACACCAAACAGGTAGCAAGCCTTCATCCAGACACAAGGCTCCAAGATCCTAATACAGGGATCTGGTTTCTATTTTAATGACAGCCAGGTGCTGCCACTTAAAATCCGGTCTGGTATTTGAACTCACCTGGCTGTAAATCAGCCCAGCAGCACATGATGGTAGAAAAATACTTGTTTTCCCAGACCAAACCTCTCACTATGTCACTATATATATATATATATATATATATATATATATATTTACCTAAATAATTATTAGGAACACCTGTTCTATTTCTCATTAATGCGATTATCTGGTCAACCAATCACATGGCAGTTGCTTCAATTCATGTAGGGTTGTGGTCCTGGTCAAGACAATCTCCTGAACTCCAAACTGAATGTCAGAATGGGAAAGAAAGGTGGGCTACAACAGCAGAAGACCCCACCGGGTACCACTCATCTCCACTACAAATAGGAAAAAGAGGCTACAATTTGCACGATCTCACCAAAATTGGACTGTTGAAGACTGGAAAAATGTTGCCTGGTCTGATGAGTCTCGATTTCTGTTGAGACATTCAAATAATAGAGTCCGAATTTGGCGTAAGCAGAATGAGAACATGTATCCATCATGCTTTGTTACCACTGTGCAGGCTGGTGGTGGTGGTGTAATGGTGTGGGGGATGTTTTCTGAGCACACTTTAGGCCCCTTAGTGCCAATTGGCCATTGTTTAAATGCCACGGGTTACCTGAGCATTGTTTCTGACCATGTCCATCCCTTCATGACCACCATGTACCCATCCTCTGATGGCTACTTCCATCAGGATAATGCACCATATCATAAAGCTTGAATAATTTCAAATTGGTTTCTTGAACATGACAATGAGTTCACTGTACTAAAATGGCCCCCACAGTCACCAGATCTCAACCCAATAGAGCATCTTTGGGATGTGGTGGAACGGGAGCTTCGTGCCCTGGATGTGCATCCCTCAAATCTCCATCAACTGCAAGATGCTGTCCTATTAATATGAGCCAACATTTCTAAAGAATGCTATCAGCACCTTGTTGAATCAATGCCACGTAGAATTAAGGCAGTTCTGAAGGCAAAAGGGGGTCCAACACTGTATTAGTATGGTGTTCCTAATAATTCTTTAGGTGAGTGTATATAACTATACAGTCAGGTCCATAAATATTGGGATATGGATAGAGATGTCGCGAACATAAAATTTTCCGTTCGTGAACAGCGAACGCGAATCTTCGCAAATGTTTGCGAACGGGCGAACCGGGCGAACCGCCATTGACTTCAATGGGCAGGCGAATTTTAAAACCCACAGGGACTCTTTCTGGCCACAATAGTGATGGAAAAGTTGTTTCAAGGGGACTAACACCTGGATTGTGGCATGCCGGAGGAGGATCCATGGCAAAACTCCCATGGAAAATTACATAGTTGACGCAGAGTTGGATTTTAATCCATAAAGGGCATAAATCACCTAACAATCCAATTTTTTTTTAACAACGTGGTTTAAAACATCCAGTGTGTGTATACGATCAGGTATGATGTTGTATCGATCAGGTAGTGTAAGGGTTACGCCCGCTTCACAGACATTGACAGACCAAACTCCCCTTTTAATGCACCGCAAACCACCGCAAACAGTCCATTTGCCCAACCGCAAACTTCCCATTTGCACAAGGTTGGATACCAAGCTAGCCATGTCCCGTTGATGTCATTGAAGGTTTCTTCCTCCACCCAGCCACGTACAACACCAAGGGTCCCGGAAAGGTGAATTGAATTGATTTTTCGAATGGGGAGATGGTTAAAAAAACGCTGGCTCCCTCCCCTTTGTTTGAATCCACGGTCACTGCGTCTGTGCCGTGCAATTTACTGTCCCACCCGATATGAGTGCTATTTTCTATAGTTCTCTCTTCTCATCAGTTTAATCCCTGTTACGTGACGTCCCCAATCTGGGGTCCATTTATTAAATAGATTTTTCGAACGGGGAGATGGTTAAAAAATTGCTGGCTCCCTCCCCTTTGTTTGAATCCACGCCACGGTCACTGCGTCTGCGCCGTGCAATTTACTCTCACACCCGATATGAGTGCTATTTTCTGTAGTACTATTCTCATCAGTTTAATCCCTGTTACGTCCCATATCAGGGTGGGATTGCCTTTTGTGAAAAAAAATTTAGGCCAGGTATCTTCGACTGCCTTCACAGTGACAGACCAAACTCTGATACACCAAACTGAATTGATTTTAGGAACCGGAAGATGGAATAAGCAGCTTGGTCGGTCCTCTCACTCCCAAGTTGGGGCACTGCGCGTGCACGGAGCAATGTGCTGTGACACCTTATATGAGTGGTGTCTTAACTATTCCTATCAGTTTAATCCCTGTTACGTCCCCTATCCAAGGACGTGTGTCGAATTGATTAACCATTGTCAAATTAACGAACCATTACGACATCCTGGAATAATTTAGTTCTGAGCTCTGTACTTGATTTGTATTGGAATTGTTGGGGATTTTTTTAATTGTCTGCATTATTTCTAATAAACTATTAAGAGACTTTATTATGATTTTTTTATTTTATGTATTAAACACCCACCCATACAACTTAAAAAAAGATAAATAAAAAAATTAAAGTTTTTTATATGAAAAAACATCCAGCCGTCCCAATCGCTTTTGGTCTGATCATAATGAAGCAACAGCCTTATCATCTGGGGTGTGGCAACATTGCCAACACACTCATAGAGGTGATGATCGCTTCATTATGATACGCAAGCCCCTTCACCACAACAAGGTAACGATCACGAAAGGGGAATTGACACTTGTATGTGCCTTTTTTTTGTTTTGTTTTTGCAGCCACAGTGCAGCACCAGAGGCCAGAAAAATTAGGCATGTACACATGCCTGAAAAACAATGTCATTGTTGCAGCCGCTGTTGTAGCAGCGGCCGGAAAAATTGATGTTTTCAAGGCAGAAAGGTGACTAAAACATTGCGGCTTGAACCTTAGTTGGTGGCGGAGAATTCGCGAAAGTCATCCGGTATGCAGACATTAAATACAGCAGCGTGGGGACCATTTTGAGGCCAAGGCATGTCATCAGGCCTTTTGTTAGTTAAACGTATCCCCTACTGTCAGTCCCTTCGGGATCCATGCCTCATTCATCTTAATGAAGGTGAGGTAATCAACACTTTTTTGACCGAGGTGACTTCTTTTGTCAGTGACAATGCCTCCTGCTGCACTGAAGGTCCTTTCTGACAGGACACTTGAAGTGGGGCAGGCCAGAAGTTCTATTGCAAACTGGGATAGCTCAGGCCACAGGTCAAGCCTGCACACCCAGTAGTCAAGGGGTTCATCGCTCCTCAGAGTGTCGATATCTGCAGTTAAGGCGAGGTAGTCTGCCACCTGTCGGTCGAGTCAGTTCTCTAAGGCTGGATCCCGAAGGGCTGTGGCGATGTGTAGGTACTGAAAAAGCTCTGCATGTCCTCCATCAACAACACATCTGTAAAGCGTCCTGTCCTTGCCGCCGTGGTCATGGTAGGAGTAGGATTACTTTGACCTCTTCCCCAGTTAGATTCCCGTTGTGCTGTGACATCCCCCTTATAAGCTGTGTAAAGCATATTTTTTAGTTTGGTTTTGAACTGCTGCATCCTTTCTGACTTCCAGTAATTTGGTAACATTTCCGCCACTTTCTGCTTATACCGGGGGTCTAGTAGCGTGGCCACCCAGTACAGGTCGTTCTCCTTCATCCTTTTTATACGAGGGTCCCTCAACAGACATGACAGCATGAAAGACCCCATTTGCACAAGGTTGGATGCCGAGCTACTCATTTCCCGTTCCTCCTCCTCACTGATGTCATAGACGGTCTGTTCTTCCCCCCAGCCACGTACAACACCACGGGTCCCAGATAGGTGACAGCAACGAGCACCCTGGGATGCCTGCTGTGGTTGGCCTTCCTCCTCCTCAAAGCCACATTCCTCATCTGACTCCTCTTCCTCATACTCCTCTTGCAGTGTTGCCGCAGGTCCGGCAAGCAATGATGACAAGGCTGTTTCTAGTGATGATGGTGACCACAACTCTTCCTCTTCCCGCTCAGCTACAGCTTGATCCAGCACTCTTCGCAGGGCACGCTCCAGGAAGAAAACAAATGGGATGAGGTCGCTGATAGTGCCTTCGGTGCGACTGACTAGGTTTGTCACCTCCTCAAAAGGACGCATGAGCCTACAGGCATTGCGTATGAGCGTCCAGTAACGTGACAAATAAAATCCCAGCTCCGCAGAGGCTGTCCTAGCACCCCGGTCATACAAATACTCGTTGACGGCTTTTTCTTGTTGGAGCAGGCGGTCGAACATTAGGAGTGTTGAATTCCAACGTATCGGGCTGTCGCAAATCAAGCGCCTCACTGGCATGTTGTTTCGGCGCTGAATGTCTGCAAAGTGCGCCATGGCCGTGTAGGAACGCCTGAAATGGCCACACACCTTCCTGGCCTGCTTGAGGACGTCCTGTAAGCCTGGGTACTTAGACACAAAGCGTTGTACGATGAGATTCAACACATGTGCCATGCACGGCACATGTGACAACTTGCCCAAATTCAATGGCGCCAACAAATTGCTTCCATTGTCACACACCACTTTGCCGATCTCCAGTTGGTGTGGGGTCAGCCACTGATTCACCTGTGCGTTCAGGGCGGACAGGAGTGCTGGTCCGGTGTGGCTCTCTGCTTTCAGGCAAGTCAACCCCAAGACACCGTGACACTGTCGTATCCGGGATGTGGAATAGCCCCTGGGGAGCTGGGGGGGTTCAGTTGATGTGCAGCCAGACACCGCAGCAGAAGAGGACTCAGTCGAGGAGGTTATGGAAGAGGATGGAGTAGGAGGAGTAGAGGAGGTGGCAGTAGGCCTGCCTGCAAGTCGTGGCGGTGTCACCAACTCCGCTGCAGAGCCATGCATTCCATGCTTGGCAGCCATCAGCAGGTTGACCCAATGCGCAGTGTAGGTGATATACCTGCCCTGACCGTGCTTTGCAGACCAGGTATCAGTGGTCAGATGGACCCTTGCCCCAACACTGTATGCCAGAAATGCCATGACTTCCTTTTCAATCACCGAGTAGAGGTTTGGGATTGCCTTATTAGAAAAAAAATTTTGTCCGGGTACCTTCCACTGTGGTGTCCCAATAGCGACAAATTTTTTGAAGGCCTCAGACTCCACCAGCTGGTATGGTAAAAGCTGGCGGGCTAAGCTAAGGGGGTGACTCTGTGACATTGGCTTCTTACGCTCAAACATTTCCTTTACAGACACCTGACTGTGGGCAGATGCGATGGAACTGCTCAAGGTGAGAGGCGGAGTGGCGGGTGGTTGAGAGGGGGCAAGGAGGACAGCAGTGGTTGACGTGGCTGAAGATGCTGGACCAGGAGGAGGATGGTGGCTTTGAGCTTATGTGCTGCATCTACTCGTCTTCATGTGTTGATCCCATAGGCGTTTGTGATGTGCGATCATGTGCCTTCGCAAAGCAGTTGTACCTAGGTAGGTGTTGGATTTCCCACGACTCCGTTTCTTTTGGCACAGGTTGCAAATGGCATCGCTGTTGTCAGAGGCAGACACACAAAAAATGCTACACTGCTGAGCTTTGCAATGACGGCATTCTGGTGGTGGCAACAGCATGCGTTGATTGGCGTGCTGTCTGGCTGACCCCAGGTGCCGATACATGCTGTCTGACTGTGCCACTAGCTCCTTGCGACGACCTCTCCCTGCTTCCAACTCGTCTCCTCCTTCTCTCTGTCTCCCCTTCTGAACTTTCCCCCTTCTTCTCTTCGAGCAGGCACCCACGTGGCATCCACGGACACATCGTCATCATCAACCGCTTCACTTGTATCTGACACGTCAGCAAAGGAAGCAGCAGCGGGTACAACATCATCATCACACTGTACGTCCATGTGTGTAATGCTGCCTGACTGAGACATATCCCTGTTATCTACATCCTCTGGCAATAATGGTTGCGCATCACTAATTTCATCCAACTGATGTGTAAATAACTCCTCTGAGGGATCAAGTGAAGCGGCTGTGGTGGCTGTGGTGGTAGTGGTGGTGGCAGCGGCGGGCGGGAGAGTGGTGACCAAAGCTGAGCTGGAGGAGGATGGTGCGTCAAGGTTCTTAGCGGAAGCTGTTGAAGATTGGGTGTCCTGTGTAAGCCAGTCAACTATTTTCTCTGAATTTTTGGGGTTCAGGGTACGTGGCCTCTGAACACTGGGCATTATTCCAGGGCCAGTGGAAATCACAGCACCACAAACATGACGGCCCCTGCGGCGTGGCCTGCCTGTCATTTTTTATTAGATAAGTGTTACTATGCGTGCAAGGTACTGTGCCACTCTATATAAGTGGTGGGCAGTGGGCACAGTACAGTCTGTGTGGGCCTGGCTGACACACACGGGCTTGCAAATGTGATTAGATCACAGTTAAATTTTAAATAGATTTTTTTTTTGAAAGGTATTTGGGCGAATGACACCCTATAACAGTATGAGTGCAGGCCGAACCAGCCACTAGCCAGTGGACACAATACAGTATGTGTGGGCGCCTAACACACGGGCTTGCAAATGTGATTAGATCACAGTTAAATTTTAAGGTATTTTCTGTCACACCTTGTACGAATGGTGCTGTCTATGACTGAGCCTGCAGCCTCTCACACACGGGCAGCCAGGCAACTGCTATATATATGCAACACGCCAGACCTGGAGGGTATAGCGAAGTGAGGTCACGGTTATGGGCAATTGAGGGTTGCTCGCTGAATTGGGGAACCCTGGGCAGGCATGTGGCAGTGAAGGAGAGGTAGACACGGTTCCTCTGGGGCACACTCTGTATGTAGGGACCAGGCCTGATGGTGGATGAGGTGCCCTGGATGTTACGGGTATTTTGAGTGCCTGGGGCAGGGTCCCTTTAAGGTTTGTGACGCCAGTGCCTTTGACGGTGGCACACCGGTTGATAGTTGGAATAAGTGAGGTACACAGGTGGTATAGTGAACCAAACGTTGCTTTACTTAACAGTCCAACTTTGTACATGCAGATGGTGACACAGTCTCTTAGTTCACAGCTTTACAAGCAGGCTTATTTCACAAGATGGCAGGTATTGATTATGCAAGATACTCAGAGGGTAAATTCACAATGCACTCAGAATCAGGTTGTACCTTTCCTCAGAAATAGCGTACACTGTTCTTTCTAGAACTCCTGTCTGGCTTTCTATCCCAAGGCCCGGATGCCTAAATGGTGGCTTAAATCCTTAGTAACTATATTTTCCTCTGGTATTAAATACTTGCTTTGCTTGCTAAGCATCTGCCCATCAGGGTTACTTATCTTTGTCTGTGATGTCCTTACTTGTCTGGTGAAGGACTGTGGGTTTCTCCCAGGAGGTTCTGTCCTGCAACTGGGGTGTCTCTACTGAGCTAATCCTAGCCTCAGGAGCTTCAGGTGGACGAAGTAACTCCTCTAGTCCCCTGGAATGAACTAACTCTTCCCTGTCTGGGCCTTCCTATATATATCTAGGGCTCTCTGGCTCCCTCTAACGTCTGGGAGGCTAAACTACACCCTGACAGGCCTGACACCCAGATAATACAGGGGAAAACATGCACATGACATTCAATACAATGAAACACATTAACCTGTGCAGTGCCCACCTCTACCTAGTGGGACACTACATATATATATATATATATATATATATATATATATATATATATATGAAAAAAAAAAAAGCAGACTGATGTACCAGCCCTGAAAAGGGCTTTTTGGGGTGCTGTCTGGACGCTGTCCTTACAGCAGATGAGTCTGTGGACACAGAACACTGCCCTAGCTAACGCTTTCCCTATTGAATCAGCAGCAGCAGCACTGTCCCTCCTCTCTCTGTGAATGCAGATTCCGAATGAATCTAAAATGGATGCTGTCCAGGAGGTGGGAGGGTCTGGGAGGGAGGGTCTGCTGCTGATTGGCTGGAATGTGTCTGCTGACTGTGAGGTACAGGGTCAAAATTTACTCAATGATGATGTATAGGGGGCGGACCGAACATCGCATATGTTCGCCCGCAGTGGCGAACGCGAACAAGCTATGTTCGCCGGGAACTATTCGCCGGCGAATAGTTCGGGACATCACTAGATATGGACACAATTCTAACATTTTTGGCTCTATACACCACCACAATGGATTCAAAATGAAACGAACAAGATGTGCTTTAACTGGGGTATTTACATCCAAATCAGGTGAACGGTGTAGAAATTACAACAGTTTGCATATGTGCCTCCCACTTGTTAAGGAACCAAAAGTAATGGGACAGAATAATAATCATAAATCAAACTTTCACTTTTTAGTACTTGGTTGTAAATCCTTTGCAGTCAATTACAGCCTGAAGTCTGGAACGCATAGACATCACCAGACGCTGGGTTTCATCCCTGGTGATGCTCTGCCAGACCTCTACTGCAACTGTCTTCAGTTCCTGCTTGTTCTTGGGGCATTTTCCCTTCAGTTTCGTCTTCAGTTAGTGAAATGCATGCTCAATCGGATTCAGGTCAGGTGATTGACTTGGCTATTGCATAACATTCCACTTCTTTCCCTTAAAAAACTCTTTGGTTGCTTTTGCAGTATGCTTTGGGTCATTGTCCATCTGCACTGTGAAGCGCCATCCAATGAGTTCTAATGCATTTGGCTGAATATGAGCAGATAATATGGCCTTAAACACTTCAGAATTCATCCTGCTGCTTTTATCAGCAGTCACATCAACAATAAATACAAGAGAACCAGTTCCATTGGCAGCCATACATGCCCATGTCATGACACTACCACCACCATGCTTCACTGATGAGGTGGCATGCTTAGGATCATGAGCAGTTCCTTTCCTTCTCCATACTCTTCTCTTCCCATCACTCTGGTACAAGTTGATCTTGGTCTCATCTGTCCATAGGATGTTGTTCCAGAACTGTGAAGGCTTTTCTAGATGTTGTTTGGCAAACTCTAATCTGGCCTTCCTGTTTTTGAGGCTCGCCAATGGTTTACATCTTGTGGTGAACCCTCTGTATTCACTCTGGTGAAGTCTTCTCTTGATTGTTGACTTTGACACACATACACCTACCTCCTGGAGAGTGTTCTTGATCTGGCCAACTGTTGTTGTTTTCTTCACCAGGAAAATAATTCTTCAGTCATCCACCACAGTTGTTTTCCGTGGTGTTCCGGGTCTTCTGGTGTTGCTGAGCTCACCAGTGTGTTCCTTCATTTTAAGAATGTTCCAAACAGTTGTTTTGGCCACGCCTAATGTTTTTGCTATCTCTCTGATGGGTTTGTTGTGTTTTTTCAGCCTAATGATGGCTTGCTTCACTGATAGTGACAGCTCTTTGGATCTCATCTTGAGAGTTGATAGCAACAGATTCCAAATGCAAATAGCAGACTTGAAATGAGCTCTGGACCTTTTATCTGCTCATTGTAATTGGGATAATGAGGGAATAACACACATGGAACAGCTGAGAAGCCAATTGTCCCATTACTTTTGGCCCCTAAACAAGTGGGAGGCACATATGCAAACTGTTGTAATTCCTACACCGTTCACCTGATTTGGATGTAAATACCCTCAAATTAAAGATGACAGTCTGCAGTTAAAGCACATCTTGTTCTTTTCATTTCAAATCCATTGTGGTGGTGTATAGAGCCAAGAATTTTACAATTGTGTCGATGTCCCAATATTTATGGACCTGACTGTATATGTGTGTAACACATTAGTTGTACCTGAAAGACTCTAATAAATATATATTTTATTGGTATACTGCATGTCGAGTCTTAGTGCGTACATACAACAGAACGTGACAGAATAGAACATTAATAGGGAGGCGGAGACCCCCCCCCCCCCCATATCCTTTTAAAGACTGCACCCTAGTTTTCTCCTGCAGACAAGATTTGACTGTCCTCCAAGAACATCAGACTCAAGGTACCCTCGTATAAGTTGGTCCTTTTGAGGTTCTTAGAAAGTTTAATCCGGTCAACCCTTGCATCCTCCTGCTTCTTTACACATCCCTAATTCCTTTCATGTTTTCTTCTTAAGCCACTTGTGTCCAACCATTATTTCAGATGTTCTGTTCCTGCTTTTACTCCTGGCTCAGTATGAGGTCAAGGACATTTTAGACATGAAGTTAGAGGTAAAAACTTCTTCCTGGAGGAGGTTTTGGTCAAGATAAGATGACTACATGTTGCTACCTCTGCCTGTCTCCTGGATTTGATTTTGATCTTTTGATGGCTGATCTGACCTCTGCCTGATCTCTGTTCTGTCCCATAGCTGCTCTCCCTGACCTTGGACTGTTTATCAGATTACAAGAACTCTGCTTGTTCTGACCTTGGCCTTTCCCTAACAACGGCTTTGCCTGATCCCTGAGTGCGTTACACCGGTGTTTCTTGTCCCCATGTGGGTCTGCCGTCACTTGAACAAAGACTACTCCAAGAGGTAGCAGTCTGGTGGTTACCCTACAGCAAAGTCCAAATTCCTGTACAGGGCTTAAAGGATGAATACCAGGAGGGATAAAAGCCCTTAGAAGTAGTCCTAAGGTAAATCTGTTGAAGTGACAAAGCAAATACACATCCACAATGTGAAGAAGTTTAGCTTAAACCAGGCTTAGGCTGTCTATACACAATGTGGTCCTGCATGTGTTTCAAATAGCACGTGCAAGCGTGGGTGTCAAGTACAGGTACAGCACAGCAATTAGCGGTGATCAGCACACAGATCGGCTGCCGGATTGCATTGTGTATGGGCAGACTTACTGCAGGAACAGTTTAAATCCTAGAAATGTTTAAAGTAGTTTGGGGTGAGTTGAGGGCTTCCTATTAGTGGACCCCAGATGCATACTTATACTAGTACTGTGTTTGCTGTTGAACATACAGGAGTTAAACACTCACAAAAATGGCTGTAACATTATCACAGGCAAGATACAGGAAATAATTATGCCAGCAGGGGTCCTTTGTGAGACTGTATAATAAAGGACTAAGTAGGGCTTGAACGCCGCCTTAAGTTCCAGCCACTAAAGAATCAGTGCTGCATGCATCATACTTGCTCCACAAATTCCCTGAGCATCAAACCTCACATAAAGCGAGCAGCAGGAGGGCGCCAGATACGTGCGCTAATGCAGTCAAGTATGAATTGAAGTTCTTTTGAAAACACTTCTTTCATACAATTGATTTTATTATCAGTTCCCTCGCAGTCGTCCGTCGTTATGAACTTTCCTTCTACACTAAGAAATTTCACTGTCTTCAGGTGCTTATTTAAGGAAATGTGAAAGCAAGGTACAGGGTAAATTAATACCTAATAACACCCACCTCTGAGATCATTCTACATTTTCTTTCCGGTAAACGTGCAATTATTCAACTGACATTAATGCGTACCTTTCGCCCACACATGCTGGAGGCAGCCATTCTGTGCCTGACCCAATATTCATGGGGATGCAGCCTATCAATTTACTTGAAATTAGCAGCAAAATGATTTCCTATATATTAATAATAACCACTGAGCCCATCTGCTATGTCCTCATCTCAAACCATGCCCCCCCTATGTGAGGGTTACAGTTAGGTCAGGGCTACAGGGCAAAACGTGTGAGACCACTGCTAAATACAGAGCGTGCACCGGAGAGTCCTCATATTCATGAGTTCCCAGCAATGTCCCACTCAGTTTGTGCTAAAGTTTAGCAAAATGGCTGAATCAGTTCAAGAACATTTCGCTAAGGTCTTATTCACATGACCGTATGGCCAATGTGCCTGTGTTGTGGACCGCTAACAGCCATTTGCTGCCCGTGCTGTGATGCTGAACCATTGACTTGACTTGGATCCGCAAAATACAGCAAAAGATAGGACATGTCTTATCTATTGCAGAGTGGAGGCATGGATCGGAAGTCCACGGAAACACTCAGAAGCCCTTCTGTGGGATTTCGGGTCTGTGCCTCCGTGTCCTATCCTTTGCACTTATTTAAGACACCACAAAACGGCTGACAGATTCCCTTTAAAGGGAACCTGTCACCTGAATTTTGGGTATAGAGCTGAGGACATGGGCTGCTAGATGGCCGCTAGCACATCTGCAATATCCATCTCCCATAGCTCTGACGTCACAAAGCTAGAGCGCTGTAATCTTGTGATGCGCGAGCTAGCACATGCACAGTGTCGGGATAGTGTTCCTTCCCTGTGCTGGCATCAGCCTCAGGGAACGAACTGCGCATGGGCTAGCTCGCGCATTGCAAGATTACAGTGCTCTAGCTTTGTGACGTCGGGGAGCAAGGAGGAGATTCGGAGGATGCGGGGCGGTGCTGGGCTCCTTCACAGTGGGCGTGGCTGGGCTCAGAGTCAGAGAACGCTTGACTCCTCTCTCAAGCATGGAGGAGACAGGACTCATCTAAGGTTAATTTACATATCTATAAAATTGGTTTTTTGACACAATAAAAGCACACAGAGCTATGGGGACTGGATATTACAGATATGCTAGCGTCCATCTAGCAGCCTATGTCCTCAGCTCTATACCCAAAATCCAGGTCACAGGTTCCCTTTAAAGGGAGTCTATCACCAGAAAATTCACTCAGAAACCAGGCACAATCCCTTGAAGGACTAGCTCAGGTGTATGTAGTGATACCTTTCAATTAGCGATCCATTACTTCATTATGGAAAAAAAAAGCACTTTAGCCCATATGCAAATGAGCAGTTAATTGCACCAAGAACAGGACCAAGAACAATTGCTCCTCCTGCTTCCTCTACCAGCTCCTACCATCATCTTGATGTACAGGACCAGGCAAGATAACTATGCATGAACCTGGAAGGAAAGGGAGGGGCTGGCATAGGAAGCAGGAGGAGCAGGGTGCACAGAGTGGCTTGGGCCCACACCCAGTGCACTTAAAGGCTCATTTGCATATTGATTAAAAGTACTTTTTTCCCCATAACGAAGCAACAGATCACTAAGTGTTTATTACATGTGGTTGAGCTAGTCCTACAAGGCCTTGTGCCTGGTTTATCAGTGAATTTCTTGGTGGCAGACTCCCTTTATCACTCGGTCTTTGGCACTCAAGATGCAGTGCAGCATAAAAAAAAAGTGACAGTGGATTTGTCATTATCTGTTAGATGAAGCAGTGTCGGCATCTAACATCTTGTATTGCTTACACCGACAGTGTCCAGTATGGCAGTGCACTGAATGCTTTGTATTTTCATAGTTGTCAGCAGGATCTGCATAGTTTCTACTGTGTGTCAGGGCAATAGCTAGTATCATGCATTCCTATTACTCCTCGGGCCCTTTGGGGAAATGCAACAGAGAAGTCTGATCGCATACGGCATACAGAAGCGTCTTCTCCTTGTCTATGGGTTTGCCGTTGTGTTCAGCTGTCAAAGTTCACCTTCTCATTCTGGCTGCATCTGGGACCTTAAGATTCCAGGAGGAAAGTTACCACAAACGCTGCACATTTACTTCCATCGTCCTGTAAATTTGCTGAAAGCCAAGAAAGAACTTGGTTTTCATAAGAGCCTGAAATCAGAACATGACACGGTTTGCTGAAAAAAAATATGTCACACCTTTTCCCTGATGAAAATATGATTTTATGCTGTCTGTCGGGGGCAGATTGGAATCTTAAAGGGGCCCTGGAAAAAAAAATATAAAAGTGGCCTCATATTGTAGTTTGGTTAAACTGCCAGCAGGTGGGGTCAGCAAACCATCAAGCATGACCACCTTGGTGGTGTGCAAAAATACAATGGAACACCCCATTCAGACAATAGGACAGAGCTCCCAACCCTCATAAGAAGCTCTGGAGCGCCATGAGTTTAAATATAGCCCTATATGGGGAGTCCAGTTATTACATACATAGTACATATACATACAACAGGACACAAATCCCTAACCCTTATCTGCAGTTCTATGGCAAATATGGCGCTGTGGATGTGCCATTTGTGCCATGCACAGATAGCAGTTGGTTAATGGTTGAATGGCACTTGAATAAATGATTATCTGGTGAACGATCATTTCACAGACACAACCATACACGTTTTAGTCCATATGGGCCAAACATATTCAATGAAACCGGGCGATGGACAAAAGATCTTTCTACAAGCATTCTTTCTTTCTATGAACATTTCAAACATTCTTTTCAGATAATGATGGTCTGTCATCAGTTGGCTAAAACAATGATTCGTTGCTTAATTTCACCTGCTGAATTATCATTTTGTCCATACCTATTAATCTAAAGTTGTTAAAAAAAAGACGATTTCAACCAATCGTCCATTGGGTGAAATTTGACCACGAATGACCATTTTAGTCAACTGATGACAGACTATTTTTGTGTTTGAAATTTCTATCCGATAGTTTGACCAAAAGAAAAATCATTTGTGTATGAAAGATATTTCTTGGAAAGAACATTCCCAGAAAGATTGTTCGTTCATTGGCCAGTTTGAACAACTGTATTATCTACTGTAGTATGGACTAACATGTATAGCCATGTCTGCAAACTGGTTATTCAGCAGATTATTTGTTCAACTGCTGCCCACCTATCAACCAACTTCTATCTAATGTGTATGACCACCTATAGACTAATGTGTATGGCATTATTTAAACTCATTACTGTCCCCTGCTGGCATCAGTTGTAGCAGATTGAGCAAAGTATCCAGTGTTACCTGATGACTTTTTGAATTTTGATTTAGGTTGGCTGCACCAAGCTTTCTTGTGTGAACCATTGATACTGTTTTTTTGTTTTTTTTTCATTTTTATTTAAGACCCATGTCAGTATCAGGAAACACAGGGCAAATGTTGCTTCACATTTTTCAAGCCATGGGATTGGGATAGACAGGAGACCCACTGTATCCGCTTTGCCCAAGAGCCCATATGCACCTCTAGCTATTCCTTTTTGTGTTCCTGCTCCTCCGGTAATGGCCCTAGCCCTTTCTGCAAATTCATGACCAAACAGACTTCACATAGGCAAAAACAGTGTTGGATTGGGATACTTAGAGCCCACCAGAGGGAATTAGGGCTTTTGTGGTAAAACTGCATTGTGGCCTCACTGTGGCTTCTATATGTGACCTCACCCTTAAGAAAGTTCCTTGTGGAGTGCAATCTGTGGGGATAACTACAACTCCCAGCTGGTGGAGCCAGGGAAGGCAGGTTACTAGTGCCTGGGTATCCTGTTTATTATATGGAGAAGTGCAGTATAATCATATCTTTATATCTTGGGACAATAATGGAAGCCCTTAAAATGATGGACATTAAAATGGTTCAGCCTAAGGGCCCATTCACACGGCCGTATAAACGGGTCCGCACCCGCTCCGCAATTTTGCGGAACGGTGAGGACCCATTTATTTCAATGGGGCCGCAAAATATGCAGACAGCACACCGTGTTCTGCAAAAAATTTAGAGCATGTCCTATTCTTGTCCGCAATCGTGGACAAGAATAGGCATTTTCTATGAGAGTGGCGGCCATGTGCAGTCCGCAAAACACATACGGCCATGTGAATGGGCCCTTAGGAAGATATGAAAGTGTCTAGTGAAGCTCCCATAGCAAGCCATAAAAGAGCCAACCTCTATTCAGCCTCAGCCTAGGAAATTACCACCAGCAAAAATGCTGCATTGGAACACAATTCTGTCTTGGTATAACACAGGAAATCCAGAGCTAAAGACATCACTAGAAGTGAACATGCTCCGTCTCTGTTCTCAGTTATGGGCATGACAGTATTTTTTCACGGTCCGCAAAAACGGGGTCCGTAGGTCCGTGATCCGTGACTGTTTTTTCGTCCATGGGTCTTCCTTGATTTTTGGAGGATCCACGGACATGAAAACGGATCCGTCCTGAATTACAATGCAAGTCAATGGGGACGGATCCGTTTGACGTTGAGACAATATGGTGCAATTTCAAACGGATCCGTCCCCATTGACTTTCAATGTAAAGTCTGGAGTTCTTTTATACCATCGGATTGGAGTTTTCTCCAATCTGATGGTATATTTTAACTTGAAGCGTCCCCATCACCATGGGAACGCCTCTATGTTAGAATATACTGTCGGATATGAGCTAGATCGTGAAACTCAGATCCGACAGTATATTCTAACACAGAGGCGTTCCCATGGTGATGGGGACGCTTCAGCTTAGAATATACTAAAAAACTGTGTACATGACTGCCCCCTGCTGCCTGGCAGGTGCTGCCAGGCAGCAGGGGGCAGACCCCCCCCCCCTGTTTTTAACTCATTGGTGGCCAGTGCGGCCGCCCCCCCTCCCTCCCCTGTAGTTAACTCATTGGTGGCCAGTGGGCCCCCCCTCCCTCCCCTGTAGTTAACTTGTTGGTAGCCAGCCCCCCCTCCCTCCCCTGTAGTTAACTCATTGGTGGCCAGAGGGCCCCCCTCCCTCCCCTGTAGTTAACTCATTGGTGGCCAGTGCGGCCCCCCTCCCTCCCCTGTAGTTAACTTGTTGGTAGCCAGCCCCCCCTCCCTCCCCTGTAGTTAACTCATTGGTGTCCAGTGCCCCCCCCCTCCCTCCGCTGTAGATAACTCGGTGGCCAGTGGGCCCTCTCCCCTCCCTCCCCCTCCTAATTAAAATCCCCCCCCCTATCATTGGTGGCAGTGGAGAGTACCGATCGGAGTCCCAGTGTAATCGCTGGGGCTCCGATCGGTAACCATGGCAACCGGGACGCTACTGCAGTCCCGGTTGCCATGGTTACTTAGCAATTTGTAGAAGCTTCATACTTACCTGCGAGCTGCGATGTCTGTGTCCGGCCGGGAGCTCCTCCTACTGGTAAGTGAAAGGTCGGTGCGGCGCATTGCCTATAGCACAGACCTGTCACTTACCAGTAGGAGGAGCACCCGGCCGGTCACAGACATCGCTGCTCGCAGGTAAGTATGATGCTTCTACAAATTGCTAAGTAACCATGGCAACCGCAACTGCAGTAGCGTCCCGGTTGCCATGGTTACCAATCGGAGCCCCAGCGATTACACTGGGACTCCGATCGGTACTCTCCACTGCCACCAATGATAGGGGGGGTGATTTTAATTAGGAGGGGGAGGGGAGAGGGCCCACTGGCCACCAACGAGTTATCTACAGCGGAGGGAGGGGGGGCCCACTAGACACCAATGAGTTAACTACAGGGGAGGGAGGGGGGGCTGGCTACCAACAAGTTAACTACAGGGGAGGGAGGGGGGGCTGGCTACCAACAAGTTAACTACAGGGGAGGGAGGGGGGGCCCACTGGCCACCAATGAGTTAACTACAGGGGAGGGGGGGCCGGCCGCACTGGCCACCAATGAGTTAACTACAGGGGAGGGAGGGGGGGGCAGCCGCACTGGCCACCAATGAGTTAAAAACAGGGGGGGGGGGGGGGTCTGCCCCCTGCTGCCTGGCAGGTGCTGCATGGGAACGCCTCTGTGTTAGAATATACTGTCGTATCTGAGTTTTCACGAAGTGAAAACTCACCTCTGAAAAAGCTTTTATGCAGACGGATCTTCGGATCCATCTGTATGAAAGTAACCTACGGCCACGGATCAGGGACACGGATGCCAATCTTGTGTGCATCCGTGTTCTTTCACGGACCCATTGACTTGAATGGGTCCGTGAACCGTTGTCCGTCAAAAAAATAGGACAGGTCATATTTTTTTGACGGACAGGAAACACGGATCACGGTCTCGGCTGCAAAACGGTGCATTTTCCGATTTTTCCACGGACCCATTGAAAGTCAATGGGTCCACAAAAAAAAACGGAAAATGGCACAACGGCCACGGATGCACACAGCGGTCATGTGCATGAGGCCTTACACATTTAAACACAATAACAGAACAAGTGAGTTATCTGCTGCATCATAAGATGGTCCTTTGTGGAATGCAATCTGTGGGAAAACTACAACTCCCAGCTTGTGGAGCCCAGGGAAGCAGGTTTTAGGGATTACTACAGTCACCATCCAGACCACCGCTGGTGAACCCAAAAACTGCTGCCAGCCTTCTGAAATCAGTCCGGCTACCCCTAGGTATTCACCATACGCAGGATGCTAGGGACCCAGGATACGTCTGCGGAGCTAATAGAATACTGGTGTATGGCGCATAAGTACTAGATCTTTCAGAAGGACCGGGGAAGTAAAAGTAAATGAGGGGTCAGTCAGCAGGGTTAAAAACTAGGAGAGAAACACAATGAATGCAGTGAATGATAGGTTAACTCCAAAGACTAGCCGAGCCGATTACCAGGAGAGTAGAAGAAAGCAGAATCAGCAGCCGCAAGGGATAATCCAAAAACCAAGCCATAGGTCATAAAACCTCAGAAGAGGGTAGTAAGTCACACACAATAAAGCCTAGAAAAGACAAACGCAATCACAGGCAATAATGATAGGAAATAGGCACACAAGTAGTAGATCTTTCAGAATGACCAGGAAAGTAAAAGAGGAGTAAGACAAGAGGGTCAAAAACTAGGAGAGAGACACAATTAATGCAGTACACGAGATGTTAAATCCAAAGACTAGAGTTGGTTACCAGGAGAGTAGATGAAGCAGAATGCGCAATCACAGGCAATAATGATAGGAATCAGCGGACAAAGTCAGAAACCAGATTTGCTTTGCTTCCAGCCACAATGACCGTTCAAGCAGCCGGGGCTTGTCTGGTCAGCATGGCAACCCTCCCAGTACAGCCCATTATAGTGATGAGAGTGAACTCCTGAGAGCAGGATACTGGGTACCCAGTTTATTACACTGTATGGACACACAGGTTGGCTGAGATGCTGTATGCTGCCTATCTGTATGTAGTGCAGTAAGTGTACTGGTTTGCGTGCCACTCATTTGGGAAATAGGGGGGCTCCAGGCCCTCTCTTGCCTCCGGGCTCCCTGGGGATTCACCTGTTTCCCTGTGGTCTGAGCCTGCTGTTGAACACAGGTGATATTTGAAGTTGCCATAGTTAAAATTTTTGGAGAGAACAGATACATTCGAACTCTGAGAACATAATAAAATAGAATACAGAATCTTCAGAATAGAATAGATTTAGAGTAAAGACACAAACTTGTGACACATGATATCATTTTGTGCCAGGTTATAGTTTTGTGACACAGAATATGATTTTGTGCCACAAACAGATCACTGTTGTTGGCATAGGCTAATATTTCTCGAGACATTATGTAATTTTGAGACACAGAATTTCGTTCTATGTTTAATCTGTTTGTGTAATTAAGGACATGTACAATAATTCACTGATTGTCCCCAAGCATCTCACCAACATCTCCAGTCGCTGTCAGCCCCTACCTGCTTTATGGGAGCAAGGACGATACAGTGCTGCCCATAATTATTCATACCCCTGGCAAATTTTGACTTAAAGTTACTTTTATTCAACCAGCAAGTAATTTTTTGACGGGAAATTACATAGGTGTCACCCAAAAGATAATAAGACGATGTACAAGAGGCATTATTGTGGGGAAAAAACATTTCTCAGCTTTTATTTACATTTGAGCAAAAAGTGTCCAGTCCAAAATTCTTCATACCCTTCTCAATAATCAATAGAAAAGCCTTTATTGGCGATTACAGCAATCAAACGCTTCCTATAATTGCAGACCAGCTTTTTGCACGTTTCCACAGGTATTTTTGCCCATTCACCTTTAGCAATGAGCTCAAATCTTTCAGGTTGGAGGGTCTTCTTGCCATCACCCTGATCTTTAGCTCCCTCCACGGATTCTCAATTGGATTCAAGTCTGGACTCTGGTTGGGCCTATCCAAAATGTTATAGTTGTTGGGTTTTGGAGGGGCCTGTTTGCTAGCCTCTTTTCCCAGGATTATGAGCCCTCTCATCAGCCAGGCTTCCTTTGTTCACAAAGGACTTGTACTAACTTGAACCCCTGGTCTAATTCGTGCCATTTTGGGATGTTAAATGTCTATGTGTATTGTAAAGGGTGGGACATTGTATACGTTGAGTAGTGAGGTCTGTTCCATTGTCTCTCTGTGTGTATTGGCGATGCCCCTTTGTCCTGTGAGATAATTGAATTATGTCTCGGTTGTCTCCAGGACAGAAGACAGTGTGTATTCTCCTGCTTATGATGATTACATCAACCTAGTGTGAGGTAATTGTATCACAGGCAGAGGGGAGGATTTTGTGTGGGAGTGTCTGAGTGTATTGTACGTGGTTATTGGCTGTTTTAACAAAACCCTGTGGGTGTTAACATTGTTGGAAGATGTGTATAAATCAATGCTGTGTGTTCAAATAAAGAGTTACTGTTTTGCATTCAACATAGAGCCTCGTCTCATGTGTGTGGGGATTGCTATACGTGTATACTTCCCTGGCTATTACTTCTAGCTCTTGTAAGAGCTGTTCCTGGTATCGGGGTGTCAGGAGATCCTTTACATCTGCTAACCATTTTTTCACCACTTTTGCTGTGTGTTTTGGGTCATTTTCATGCTGAAATGTCCACTGGTGCCCAAGGCCAAGTTTCTCTGCAGACTGCCTGATGTTGTCGTTGAGAATCCTCGTGTATTACTCTTTTTTCATGGTGCCGTTTACTGTGATTAGGTTCCCTGGTCCATTGGCTGAAAAACACCCCCAAAGCATTAGGTTCCCACCACCATGTTTGACAGTGGGGATGGTGTTCTTTGGGTTAAAGCCTTCTCCTTTTTTACGCCAAATGAAGGAAACATCATTGTGACCAAACAATTCAATTTTTGTTTCATCTGACCATAACACAGAAGACCAGAAGTCTTCTTCTTTGTCCAGGTGAGCTTTTGCAAAGGCCAAGCGAGCTTTTGTGTGCCTAATCTGGAGAAGTGGCTTCCTCCTTGGTCTGCATCCGTGGAACCCAGCAGTGTGCAGTGTCCGTTGGATTATCTGCCTTGAGACATTGCCACCAGCAGAGCCCAGATTCACCAGGATGGCCTTGGTGGTGATCCTTGGATTCTTTTTCACCTCTCTAACTATCCTCATGGCCAGCACAGGTGTCCCTTTTGGCTTCCGACCACGTCTCTAAGATTTTCCACAGTGCAGAACTTTTTGCTCAAATGTAAATAAAAGCTGAGAAATGTTTTTTTTCCACAATAATGCCTCTTGTACATCGTCTTACTATCTTTTGGGAGACACCTATGTAATTTGCCGTCAAAAAATTACTTGCTGGTTGAATAAAAGTAACTTTAAGTCAAAATTTGCCAGGGGTATGAATAATTATAGGCAGCACTGTATATATTACATGAGCAGGAGATTCCGAACTCTATGGAAGATTTTAACTTTAAAGTTTTATGAATATGAAATGTTCAACAGCCAGTAATAGAAGTAAATCAAAGGCATAGTTAACAATTAATATCACCAAGAATAATGACTGATGATCAGCCAAGAGAGATTGTACAGAGGGATACCATATGAAGGAGCACTTTGTATCATTTATAGGAAATGGATCTTCCATTTGTATCATTTATGGAATAACAGAAGCAAACTGTCAGATTCTTTTATCCTTCATACATACATATGGAGCATATACCCAAGTAATAAAATCCATCTGTCATTATTAACATTGCTGTTTTATTAGTCTGCTCAGTTTTTCACTTGTTGAAGCAGTAATTTTTGCACTAGAGCTGTTGCACCCCTTGGGGTCCAGGGTATTTTATTAAGTGATTAATTATCTTATTTAAGTGAATGGACCAAAGCTGCACCACCCTCTACTACAAACCAAAAACCTGACCATATCGCTTGCCTGGGCACTGTAGATTAGTAGAGGTGCCCAGAATAAGTCCCCCACCAATCTGATATGGTTGGCCTATTCTACAGATAAGCCATCAAATATAAAAACCTGGATAAACCTTTTAAACAAATAGCTGCTAAGCAGGTCCAGCCTGAGGAAGTGCAGAGAGTGCATTTTCACATAAACAATATATATTACCTCTGACATTTTCGAGATTAATTTCTTAAAGGGGTTCCCGGGAACCCTATATTGATGACCTCTCCTCAGGGTAGGTCATCAATATCTAATTGGTGGGATCTGACACTCGTCAACGTCACCAATCATCTGAATGAAGGGACCCCGGGCAGGGGCCTATGCTAAAGGCTAAAGGCTTATGGGCCCTGGTACAAGATTTTAGCTTGGACCCCCCTTCCCTTAGAGCACATAACCCTCCTTCAGCCTAAGGTAAAAATTGAAACTGCCCACCTCCCCCATGCCAAATTCTTGACCTAACCCCTTCCGTCCAGCCAGAGGTGTAACTTGAAGATTATGGGCCCCAGTGCAAAATCTATAAAAGAGCCCTCCCAGCATGCACTTTCTATAATACCAGTGTCTTCTTATGAAGGTCTTTGGGCCCCCTTAAGCTCTTGGGCCAGGTTGCACCCCCTGTAGCTACGCCCCTGGGGCTCCAGTGAGCATTGCAGCCTCCTCGCAGCTTACCAAGCACAGCGCCATACATTGTACAGTGCAGGGGCGGACTGGGCCGGGGGGCAGGGGGGCAATTGCCCCCCGGGCCTCCCTGGCTTGCTGTCCCGGCCGGCCGGCCGGGCCGGAATGAACTGCCACTTTAAGCCAGGGAGACGGGGAGCAGGGGAGGCGTGTTGCCGGCAGCCTATCAGACAGGCCGCCGGACCGGCGCAGGCGGCGCGATGACGTCATCGGCGCGATGACGTCATCGCGCCACCTGCGCCGGTCCTGCGGCCTGACTGAGCCGCTGCGCTGCCGTAAAGTGATTAGATCTGTGCTGGCTGGAGGCGGGACCGGAGTATTCCAGAGAAGCAGGGAGGTAAGTATAAGTCTGACTGACATTTTTTTTTTCTTCTTTATTTCTGTCCCTATCTGGCTACTGGCCCTGGGCCTGGCACTTTATGAGGGGGGTGGGGGGCACAATCTGGCTAGTGGCTACTCCTGGCACATTATAGGGGGGCCCCTATCTGGCTACTCCTGGCACATTAGTGGGGGGCCCTATCTGGCTACTGGCACATTAGTGGGGGGCCTATGGCTACTGGCAGATTATATGGGGGCCTATGGCTACTGGCACATTATGGGGGGGCTATGGGTACTGGCACATTATGGGGGACCTATGGCTACTGGCACATTATGGGGGCCTATGGCTACTGGCACATTATGGGGGGGCTATGGGTACTGGCACATTATGGGGGACCTATGGCTACTGGCACATTATGGGGGACCTATGGCTACTGGCACATTATGGGGGGCCTATGGCTACTGGCAGATTATAGGGGGGCTATGGCTACTGGCAGATTATAGGGGGCCTATGGCTACTGGCACATTATAGGGGGGGGGGCTAAGGCTACTTGCACATTATAGTGGGGGCGCTATGACTACTTGCACATTATATGGGGGGGCTATGGCTACTGGCACATTATGGGGGACCTATGGCTACTGGCACATTATGGGAGGCCTATGGCTACTGGCAGATTATAGGGGGGGCCTATGGCTACTGGCAGATTATAGGGGGGACCTATGGCTACTGGCAGATTATAGGGGGGCCTATGGCTACTGGCACATTATGGGGGGCTATGGGTACTGGCACATTATGGGGGACCTATGGCTACTGGCACATTATGGGGGCCTATGGCTACTGGCACATTATGGGGGGGCTATGGGTACTGGCACATTATGGGGGACCTATGGCTACTGGCACATTATGGGGGACCTATGGCTACTGGCACATTATGGGGGGCCTATGGCTACTGGCAGATTATAGGGGGGCTATGGCTACTGGCAGATTATAGGGGGGCCTATGGCTACTGGCACATTATAGGGGGGGCTATGGCTACTTGCACATTATATGGGGGGGGCTATGGCTACTGGCACATTATAGGGGGGCCTATGGCTACTGGCAGATTATAGGGGGACTATGGGCTGATGGCAGATTATAGGGGGACTATGGGCTGATGGCAGATTATAGGGGGACTATGGGCTGATGGCAGATTATGGGGGCCCTATGGCTACTGGCACATTATGGGGGCCCTATGGCTACTGGCACATTATGGGGGGCCTATGGCTACTGGCACATTATGGGGGGCCTATGGCTACTGGCACATTATAGGGGGGCCCTATGTGGCTACTGGCACATTATAGGGGGGCCCTATGTGGCTACTGGCACATTAGTGGGGGGGCTATGGCTACTGGCACATTAGTGGGGGGGCTATGGCTACTGGCACATTAGTGGGGGGGCTATGGCTACTGGCACATTAGTGGGGGGCTATGGCTACTGGCACATTAGTGGGGGGGCTATGGCTACTGGCACATTATAGGGGGGCCTATGGCTACTGGCACATTATAGGGGGGCCCTCTCTGGGTACTGGCACATTATAGTGGAGGGGGCCTATGGCTACTGGCACATTATAGGTGGGCTCTATCTGGCTACTGGCACATTATAGGGGGGCCCTATCTGGCTACTGGCACATTATAGGGGGGCCCTATATGGCTACTGGCACATTATAGGGGGCCCTATCTGGCTACTAGCACATTATAGGGGGCACTATGGGGACATTAGCTCAACTGGGGATATTACAAGGGGGTATTTTGTGCACTGTCTATTATAAGGAAAATTATTTCTACTGGGGGGGGGCATTATGGTGGGTTTTATTACTCCCCCATGGTATGACCCCCTAGTAGCAGCACCAGCCTCTCCCTGCTCTGCTATCCCTCTGCCCCTTCTCCAAATCCTTATTATGAAATCTTTCTCATTAGGATAAAACACAACATCAGCTCCGCCGAGCCCCCGACCAAAGTGTGGAAGTGGCGTCCGAGATCCCCAAGGGTCAAGTAACTGTAAGTTTTCAAATAAAATATGTTTATGTTATACACATATAGCCTACACTGTGCCACACAATATACAGTTTCTCCTGCAAAAGTCATCAAGTGTCATGGGGGGGACACAGAGCAGCGCCCAGCGGGGAGGAGAGAATACACGGATGCAACACTGTATCAGCCAGAAAATGACACTTTCGGCATTATACCAAAAATGCAATTTTCGGCTGATATGTTTCGGCGGCCGATATATCGGAGCATGCCTAGTTTATTTTGTTTTACTGTGTTGTAATTTACATGGCTGACGAAAGTGGCAAGGGGGGGGGGTCAGGAGGAGGCAGGGGAAATGGGAAAGCAGGAGGGGGGCTCAGTGGGCCTCTGGGTGTTACTTGCCCCCTGGGCCAAAAGTTGCCAGTCAGCCCCTGGTACAGTGGCTATGCTTGGTATTGCAGCTCAGCCTCATTCATTTGAATGGGACTGAGTTGCAACTAGGCCATGTGACCAATGAACATGACATCACTGACCTAAAAAGAGGCTGCATCATTCATCTGAGCACCATGGCCTCTTCAAACAGCTGATTGGCTTGGATGCCCGGAGTTGGACCCCCACCAAACAAATATATAAAATCTGGAAAACCACTTCAAGGTGCTTTTGTGCACATGACCTATATTACGCTATTATTCCTCCTAGAATTGTGTGAATAATTTGACAACTGAGCACTACCATTATACATTACTGTTACCAATAGGGTATGCCCCATACACTGTCTGACTTTGTCTGCACTGATTGGACAGCGTCACGCGATTTACGGACACGCCCCATTGATACGAGAAATTCTAATGCCCAGTTGTCATTTTATTCATACAGTCCCAGGAGGAATAACATAGGAATATCACAATGAAGAGATCTAAGAAAGGATGCTCCAGAACTGTTATCCCAAGGGTAGCTGACGGGTGGATTTTCACATGGTAGACATTTATGGCACATCTGCCTCTGAGACCTCCATTCATTCTCTACCTAGATGTGACTGCCCAGACTCCAGTTCTCCCTGGGATCCCACCTGTCAGACATTTCTGCTGATATCCTGTAGATATATATTTAAGATCAAGAAACGCTTTTAATGAACTGGCAATGCTTGATGTTCCTGTTCGGTGGATATCATCACTGAGCATGAAAAAATAAAACACTTCTCATATATTATCTACATAACTATACTTTGAAGGGCCCCTCAAGACCCATTTTCCTCGCTTCCATAATGAGGTTTAAATTAAAAACAGAATAATGAATGTCTACAAAATGTATTACAGAATCGGATGTATGTAGTTGACAGCATTTTAATAGTATTTCCATGTTACCGCTTGGCATTTTCATCTCTGTACATTGTCCTGGAGGACCTCCGCGATGATCTTGACGTCGGCATGGAGTTTTTTTTTTATTGCCTCTATTATTCACTTAAGATTAATAATCCATCTGAAATAAGAATGAATCATGAGAACTGAAGTTCTGATATTATGATTCAATGGCGTGTACAAGTAATAGTGCATTATTCTCTTATAATAAACTGTCTGGAGGACCATGGTGGAGGTCCAGACCACACGTAGGAATTCAGACAGTTCTTGCAAGACAAGCCATTTTTAAAAAGAAGTGGGCCCTACCATCAGCCGATTATCGTGGCTCCAGCTTCTCAATCAAGTGCAATCACTATGGAAAGATGTGTCACTGGAATATACATTTACCCTCTAGGTGCTCCTACAGGGCAATTTTGCAGAACAGGTGCAGAACCATTAATTTCAAGGGGCCTGCAAAAGATGTGGACAGCACACCGTGTACTGTTCTGTTCACATTTGTATGTCTGTTCCACGGCCCCGCAAAAAATATAGAGCATGTCCTATAGAGCATGTCTTTATTCCAGTTCCATTCCGCAAATTGCGTGTGAATGCGCCCTTCCAAAGGGCAAACTGAGCAAAGTATTGGAAAATTCGATTCGGCTGCTTCGTGAAATTTTACAAAAATTTTTTGCTTTGTGACTAATTACTTCATCACAAAGCAGATTATTATTTTTTAAGCAGTGGGTGCAATGACAGGAAACGGCCATCGCTGAAAGCAATAAAACTGTAAAATTAAAAAAAAAATTAAAAATCATACTTACCTCATCCGTTTGATCGCGAATACCCAGTCACAGTCATCTTGATTGAAGATCCCGCCTGTGATGATGTCCTTACATCAGCTGACATGGTGACTTCATATGTCACTGCACACAGGATCTTCAATCAAGATGGCCGCGGCCCGCGATCAAATGGATGAGGTAAGTATGATTTTTTTTATTTTTTACAGCCATTTCAGGGAAAATTGATTCACTACCAAGAAGCACAGGGAAATTCGGTTTCGCGGCTAATCGAATTTTCCCTCTCAACATAAGCATGAATCCCACAGGTGGGAGAGGCAACTGTTGGATGTGTAAGATGGGCTGTAGTGCCGCCACATCCCACTGTCCATGTTTAGCTTGGACAGACTTCCTTCCACATGTAACAATTTAGAAAATTGAAAAGTCCAAGTCAGCCGAACTCCAATAAAAATCCCAAATGTGTTATTTCTTCATTAAAGCATACTCGTTTGCGTCCACACACAGCTTTTACAAGCCAATATCTCGCTTATATATATTCAAATGGAGTAATTGAGGTTTTCAACACATCTATTCAAATTCCCAAGATTAGATGGTTATATCCACAATAGGGCACGCCAGCATGCACTTGACCACTAAAACCGTGGTTCCATGCGCCACGTTGCCTGTATATTTGTGCATCGCCATGTGGCCATGTGTTATGTACATATCCTGGTCACCTCAAGTGGAGTGTCCTACTATGGAAAATTGTGGAAATAACCATCTAACCATAGGAATTTGAACAGATGTGTTGAAACCCACAATTAATCCATTTGAATATATATAAAAGCGAGATATTGGCTCGTTAAAGGCTGTGTGTGTCCGAATCATCGCTAACAAGCACGTTTTAAAGAGGGAAAAGAACAAGTTGGAGATTTTTTTTTATTGGAGTTTCGATGTATGAGAATGGGCAACCCTTTTAAATGCACTTTGGGAGCTGTACATTTGAAACAATTGGAGACCATGGGTATAGTGACAATTATTAAGAAGCCATACAGTATGTTGGCTTTTAAAGAAATTAAAGGACATCTGTCAGCAGACTTGTATCTATGACACTGGCTGACCTGTTACATGTGCACTTGGCAGCTGAAGGCATCTGTGTTTGTCCCATGTTCATATGTGCCCGTATTGCTGAGAAACATGATGTTATACTATATGCAAATGAGCCTCTAGGAGCAACGGGGGTGTTGCTGTTGCACCTAGCGACTCTGTTCTCTCTGCAATTGCTGCTCCCTCTCCAATTTGATTGACAGGGCCCGGATGTGAAAATGTGATCACACCTGACCCTAAATATCAACTGACCACACAGTACATGTCAACGTTTACTGATTTAGCAAGCTAATTGATGGTCCACCAGGACCTAAATATGTCTTTGGATCGTGTACTGTTTTTATTATCTAAAGCTTTACTTTTATTCATTAACTTTTTTTTAAAAGGGTTTTTTCCCCTACCACAATGTATACATAGACACTACATAGACATTTAAAACTATCAGTGGTGAGGGCTGCTCTATCCTGTTATTTTCATATGTCACTCATAGTGGCCTACTACTGTTTAGATGCCACAGTTATTCGTGGCCTATGTTTACTTGTGACAATAAAGCTATTTTCCCTTGCATAGCTGTGTGATCACTTAGTTCATTACTGACATTGCTATAGATCAGCTGCTACTTTTATTGCCGCTGTTATTTCAACCTTTTTGATGGCTATACTTCATTGCCACCTGTATCTCTATGCATTCACTACTATTATAGCGCACCCTCACTACCACTGTCTAAAAGCTAACACTCATGGACACTGCATCCCAACATGTATCGCTGGATAACCAGCGTCTTCAGGGGATAATGCATTAGCATTCGTGGTAATGAATCGCATTTTTTCCTAAAATGGCTGCTGCACGTGTGAGGACATGGAGCAAGGAACTCTGGGAAAGAAGGATCACCCACAATGCCATGCATGCAGCCAATGAGCAGCCAGCCCTGTGATGTCACAGCCCTATAAATAGCCTCAGCCATCTTGGATTCAGCCATTTTCCAGTGTACTTAGTGCAGGTAGAGACGTCAGCAGGCTCTAAGGAAAGTAGTAGAAAAGACTTTAAAACTTTTATTTTGCTGTATAGAAGTTCAGGTAAAGAATAGGGAGGAATTATTCTACAGTATTGAGGCAGAACAGCGTTCAGTAGGGGAGGTTACAGCCTGGGTAATAGAAACAATCCTATTACACCTTGCTGCACTGACTGGAGATCCAAATTGCCATTATACAGCTCTGTAATTCCAGCAAACCGTTCTTGTTATTGGGGTGTTACAGCCATTAACAGGGTTTATTACAAGGAAATATTCCTATGTCTTATTTGCCCTTGTGCGGTGCAGTTATATGTTCTAAAGGATTTTTTGGGCTTGTATTAGTGGGAAAAAAGGGCCTCTTAGCTGTTGTGTGGTGAAGTGAAAAAATTACAGCCCTTTTTGGCATGTATTAGTGGCAATAAAATATATATATATATTTGCTGTTCAGCGGTGCAGTTATATATTCTAAAGCCCTTTTTGACATGTATTAGTGGCACAAGAAAAAAAAAGTATTTGCCGTTGTGTGGTGAAGTGAGAAAATTACAGCCCTTTTTGGTATGTATTAGTAAAAAAATATATATTATTTGCCGTTCAGCGGTGCTGTTATATGTTCTAAAGCCTCTTGTGGCATGTATAAGTGGAAAAAAATAAGGGCCTATTTGACGTTCAGTGGTGCAGTTATATGTTCTAAAGCCCATTTTGGCATATATTAGTGGCACAAAAACAAAAATGTTTTTGCTGTTGGGTGGTGAAGTGAGAAAATTACAGCCATTTTGGCATGTATTAGTGGCAAAAAAATATATATTATTTGCCGTTCAGCATTTATTCATATTTGAGACATACCCTGGGTAAGGTTTATCAAATAGTTTATTTACAGATGCCTATGCAGGCGTTGAACCTACCTTGTCCCAGTTGAGAATATAATAATTCACTTTTATTATTATTTGGGTTAAAATACGTGCTTTATACCTTTATTTAATTTTACTTAATGAACCAAATAATAGAAAAAGATAAAAAATACAGTGAACACTCCACTGCGTGGTCAAATGATGTTCAGTGAGTCAGGAGGGAGAGCACGTGCACTATCTCTCACCCCTGTCACTTATAGGCAGTTAGCTGCCTTCATGTCGCTTGCAGTGACGCCTTCATCTAGGCTGAGTTGTGGGAGCTGAACTCACTCTTCCCACTTCTAATACAGCACATGGATAATACCATATGTTAGCTGACCTCTGTCTATCCCTTTGGTGGTGCACACTGCGTACATAACATTCACGGTTTGAATACCGTATCACACTGCTAAACTACTCTAGCTTTGATAAGTAGGCCGGCCGGACTACTGCTAAATAACTGACAGTGGAGTGGATCGCTGATTTAAAAGCTAAATCTGCCCTCCAACATGTTTCACCAGATAACTGGCTTCTTCAGGGGAATTGGGCAGCACAACGGATCCTGTCTATGTAATAGCTGTAAGGCCTGCATGACATGGTCCCTATTTTGCATCAGAATAGGCTCATGATTTGGTAGCCAAACGCAGGAGTGGGTACAAAACACAGAAGACATGCAAATATTCCATTCACGTGTCCTCTCTGTTTTGGATCCACGCCTGTTTTTTTGGCTTTAGCAATACTGATGGATTACTGACAAAATGCTGACCGAGTGAAGGCGGATGCTCCACAGACAGGATCCGTTTTTTGGGGGTTATTGTTCTGACAGATGAGAGGAAGGGCAAAATATTCTGTGAACTCAACACAAACTTACAGCTGACACCCTCTCCACTCTATCGGGGGCTCTACTTGTATAAGCGTTTAATAGAACAGGTTCTGTAGACGTCTATGTGGAATCAGCTGCTGACGGTGTAAAAGGAGTGCGCTTCTTCTTGACGCTAACATCGACCTGTAAGTCTGAGTTCATAGTTGAGTTATTTGGTCAGTTTTGGCCCCGTAACTGCCCAAATAAGTTAAGGCTGGGTTCAGACCTGAGCGTTTTACAGCACGTTCCTACGCGCTGTAAAACGCTCAACAGGCAAGAACCAATGATTCCCTATGGGAATGGTTCTCACCTGAGCATTTTACAGCACGTACGATCGCGCTGTAAAACGCCCGACGCCCCAAGAAGTACATGAGCTTCTTTGGGGCGTCTTGTCGCGCGTTCCCGTACATAGACATCCGGGAACGCGCGACAATGGGCGTTCGCTTGTCTCTGTATGCGCGATTGTAAACGCCGGTACAATCGCGCATACAGAGCGCTCCATCGCGAACGCTCAGGTGTGAACCCAGCGTCAGTGTGCAGTGATTCTAAGAGCGAAGCCTGTGATCTACATGTCATACTGACTCACAGTATTGTTTCACTACCACAGCAGACTCCCTATGTGTGTTACTGCAAGGCACAGTGTTCTACACCACTATAAAGACTCCCTGCAGCCAGGAAATAGCTGTTTTTTAACGCAATTCGCTGCGAAAAAATTCGGATCGAAACTATTTTTTTGAAAAATTCGGCGAACTTGCCGAATCGAATTTCTCTCATTAAAACATCATTTTTCTCAGCAATGCGGGCACATACACAGATGCCTTCAGCTGCCAAGTGCACATGTAACAGGTCAGCCAGTGTCATAGGTGCTGACAGATGATCTTTCACAAGGATTGAGCTATTTCTAAGTCAGTCTTTCCACGTCATGATGTAAGGAGCCACAAGACGGTGCGGGATACAGTCTAACTTTCCATTTCAGCCTGACTTGTGCAGTCATTACACATGTGGAGGCAGCTGACATATCATTCAATTTGTTCGGTGACCTGGGAGTGACATTCGCCTAATTGGAACGGTCACCTTTAGTCATGCAGGAGGCTCTGTATAAAATGACTGCAGGTAGGTCTGCCTGGCCTCCGGAACGCCATACCTTCATTTAATGTACTAACTTACTTCCATAATGGGAAATGTACCTTGGGCTCTAACCCCTGAAGTAATTTCACGCAGGATCCTTCTCCGACCTCTGTCTTTTGCATGAGGTGGAAGGTTAACTGTTTTGGTGGCACATTGCCTATTTATCAGGTCTACCCAATTACATTCCACTAGGTTCTATATGGCCTTCTCCACAGGACATCATCATTATTAAACCACATTTTAGAACGCTCTCTGCACATGAACTCCCCTCACAGAGCTCTCGTAATTATTGGAAAGGACAGCTAGTGGGGCTTTCATTTCCTCATTGTGAGGTCCCATCTCAATTTGCTTTTTAGCTAGATAATTTCAAAGGTTTTGTTCTGGTTTCATCTTTACTGTATAGAAAAGTTACTCAGTCTTCTAATATACTCTGTATTTCAACTACTCACCATTTTCAAGCTCCTTGCTTACTGTCAGTGAATAAAAAGTTTCTTGTTTTCCTCAGTAGTCATATAAAAAAACTTTTGCGATCAAGTCCAATTTCACAGGTGCATGACTTTGTTAAAGGAGTATTCTAGCTTTTAGTATAGGTCAGGGATCAGCAACCTTCGGCACTCCAGCTGTTGTGAAACTACAATTCCCAGCATGCTCCATTCATTTATATGGGAGTTCTAAGAAGAAATGAGCAAGTAGGCATGTTGGGAGTTGTAGTTTCACAACAGCTGGAGTGCCGGAGGTTGCCTACCCCTGGCACGACGCAACACCCGGCACCTGCATAGATCAGCTACTTTAGGCAGCCGCCAGTACTGGAAAGTCACTGGAAACATAGACAGAGCTGCAGGGGCGCAACTAGAAGTGCCTGGGCCCCACAGCAAATTTTTGTATGGGCCCCCCCAATTTTTGATATACTATTTTTACCCCCACCTGTCCTTTTTATTTTTGATAAAAATCTTTTTTATTTATATGCAAATTACCTTCCTAACGTGCCCAAAGGGATGTCCCTCATCTTTTTTTTTTTTTTCTAAGTGTGCCGTAGTCTCGCGCATGCGCCGATGTTACTCACGTGTGGGCGGCCCGCACGGTGTCCTGGCAGCAGCCTCAAGTAGTGTAATCGCGCATGCATCAGAAAGCGGAGAAAGCTGGTGCATGCGTGATTACACTACTTGAGGCTGCTGCCAGGACACCGCATGGGCCCGGACGTGAGTAACATCAGCACATGCGCGAGACTACGGCGCACTTAGAAAAAAAAAAAAAAAAAAGACGAGGGCAGCAGTGAATAATTAACAGCGGGGCGGTGGTGGGCTTGGCAATAATTGGCGCGGCTGGGCACAAACGGCACGTTAGGAAGGTAAATTGCATATAAATAAAAAAGATTAAACTTGACTGACACGCTGTCAGGCGCCGGGCCACTTGTCAGCCCGGGCCCCGAAGCAGCCGCTTCCCCTGCTGTTACGCCACTGCAGAGCTGGCAGTAGGCACTGCCCACCATGTACTGCACCTCCACTCCCACTCAAGAGAAAACAGATGATAGGTGGAGGTGCCAGAGGATACATCAATAATATCTAAAAGCTGGACACCCTCTTTAGGTTGTCAGATGCAGAACTCATGCTAAATCTAAGGCGCCATACACAAGACAAACCTGTAAGGCAGCTCTAGGAGGCACTTAATTAGACTCTGTATGGTGCCTCCATACTGCGCTGTTTTATGGCGATATTCACCTCCTGAAGCTGAGAATATCTCTGTAATACAGCATCCAATTTTCTATACTTTCTGGACTAAAAGACACACTTTTTCATCAAGAAAAAATCTTGCTAAAAGTGCCTGCATGTTAAAGTCCGCAGTCAGGGTGAGCCAGCAGTGCCAGCCCTACTGACTGCTTACTTAAACCAGACCTGTGTTTTCAAAATAAAAAGTTGGCATAACGACTGTGCTGCTTTGTACAATAACTGTGAAAAAACTGGTGTTTTTGTGCTTGCTTAAAAAGTATTTTCCAGCCATATTATTCCTGTTTTAGCTGCACAGCTAGATGCATATCACTCAGAAGCAGGGCATCTCCCTTCTGTCTAATTTGCTAGCACTGTACTACTGTGACATCCTTTCCCTTACTTCCCACCATGTTTGTTTTCAGCTCTGGAGCTCACAGAACAGATAAAGAGGGGGAAATAACACAGACACACAGGAGGCTCCTATAACCTTCAAAAGCTGTTGAGAAGCAGTTTCATCAGGCAATCTGCTGTGCCTCGGTTACCAGTGTCAGATCTTGTCTGACAACAGGCAGTGGACTGCAACTTAGGTTGAAGTGAGACCCCTAGTAGTCATGACTTTACAGCTAATTACACCATTTTCTATTAACCCTTAGGTTTACCAGAGGTTTTTTTGTTTTTGAGTTTACATTTTTCTTCTCTATCTTCCTTGTGCCATAACTTTTTTATATTTCCATTCACATAGCTGTATGAGGTCTTATTTTTTGCAGGATAAGTTGTACTTTTTAATACTACCATAAATTATAGCATAAAATGTAGTGGGAAGCAGTAATAAAAATTCCAAATGGGGTGTAATTAGAAAAAACAAACGCAATTCCTCCACCGATTTAAGGGTTTTGTTCCCACGGTGTTTCGTTTGTGGCAAAACTGACTCATGCCCTTCATTCTCTGGGTAAGTACGATTACGATACCCCAATGTGTATAGGTTTTTTGTCTAAATTGTGTAAAAAAAAAAAAGCAAAGGAAAAATGGCAAATCAGCCATTTTTACCCTTTTTTTCCGTTAAGCCATTCGCCATATTAGAATTTTTTTTCTATGTTAATAGTATAGGCGCTTTTAGTTGCGGTGATGCCCATGATGTTTATATTTAGTTATTTAGGTATTTACTTTTATTATACAGAAAGAGGGGGGGGGAGTGATTTAAACTTTTATATTTTTTATATATATATATATATATATATATATATATATTTTTTTTTTTTTTTACTTAAAAAAAATAATATTATTTTGAAGTTCATATATGAGCCTATAAACTATGGTTTTTAATTTTGTACTATCAGGGATTTTTAAAATGGGTTTTGGACAGAAAATTGCTCATTTCTGATCCTGGCCTGCCAACTGGTGGCCAAAATACTGGTTTAGTTTACCGGTAAATCCTTTTCCAGGAGTCCGACATGACAGCACCCATGGAGGTTGTCCTATTGGTCTCTGTAGGGACAGGAAGCGAGAGAGATTAAAAGGCCCCCTCCCCTCCCACTCTCCAGTGTTCTTTCAAATTACTACACCGGATAGGATCCAACACCTTTATTAATACAATGTTATATTCACACTGCTTACAAGGCTGGAACCAGCATAACAGGGAGGGTAGTACAGGGTGCTGTCATGTCGGACTCCTGGAAAAGGATTTACCGGTAAACTAAACCAGTATTTCCAGGACGTCCCTCCATGACAGCACCCATGGAGAACTAACAACTGAATCTCCTAGGGGGGGGACTACTGCCTGAAGGACTTTTCGCCCAAAGGCCAAGTCCTGTCCGGCCAATACATCAAGCCTATAATGCTTAGCAAAAGTCAGGAAGTTAGACCAGGTTGCAGCCTTGCAAATCTGGTCAACTGTAGCGTCGGCCCTTTCAGCCCAGGAAGTTGCCATCGCTCTCGTGGAATGTGCCTTCAGATTTAAGGGGCAGGACATTTCCTGCAGTCTGTATGCTTCTCTGATGGTGTCCTTAATCCACCGTGCCAGCGTCTGTTTTGATGCTTTCAAGCCTCTATTCTTCCCACCGAACTGGATGAACAGATTACTTGATCTCCTCCAGGAACTGGTTCTGTCCAGATAGGCTAGGATTGTTCTTCTAACGTCCAGCCTCTGGAATCTTTCCTCCTGTATATTTTTGGGAAAGGAACAAAATGAAGGGAGTGTTAGCTCCTGTTCTCTATGGAAAGTAGAGACCACCTTGGGAAGAAAAGCTGGATCCGGCCTCAAGATTATGCGGTCATCCAGAATCCTTAGATAAGGTTGTTTAATTGATAAGGCCTGGATTTCCCCTATCCTGCGGGCTGTGGTTATAGCCAGAAGGAACACCGCTTTTAGAGACAGAAATTTTTCGGATATCTGCCCCATTGGCTCAAAAGGAGGATCGCATAACCCTTCTAAAACTATGTTTAGACTCCAGGGGGGGACCGACTGTCTCAAGGTGGGTCTCAATCTAGAAGCTGCTCTTAGAAAGCTTTTAATCCACCTATGGTCTGCAAGGGGAGTATCGAGACAACAGCTGAGAGCCGAAACCTGTACTTTGAGTGTGCTGGGTTTCAGACCTGCATCGAACCCCTCCTGAAGGAACTCTAAAATACAACCCACCGTGGGGGATCCGGAATCTGTATGGTTCTGTGACAACCAGGATGAGAACTTCTTCCAGATCTTGTTGTATATTGCTCTTGTGACAGGTTTGCGGCAGCTCTGTAAAGTTGAAATTACCTTGTCCGAGAGCCCTTTATTCCTTAAGGTCTGCCTCTCAGGATCCATGCTGTAAGGTTCAGTTTGTCCAGGTTGGGGTGAAACAGAGGACCTTGCGATAGAAGATCCTGTCTTTTTGGAAGGGATATTGGATCCCTGATGGACATGGTCTTTAGCACCGAAAACCAGGCTCTCTTGGGCCAAGCTGGGGCTATCAAAATCAGCGTGGATGAGCACCCTCTCAATTTCTTCAGGACCTGCGGTATGAGGAGAAGTGGGGGAAAGGCGTAGGCTAGACTCATGTCCCAAGGTTGGGAAAGAGCATCCACCGCTAGTGGTCCTCCTCTTGGGTCTAGCGAGAAGAAATAGTCCAGCTGAGTATTTCTGCTGGACGCGAATAAATCCACCTGAGGTCTCCCCCACTGCTGGCAAATCAACTGGAATACCTCCTGGTTCAATTTCCATTCCCCTGGCCTGACTAACTGTCGGCTGAGAAAGTCCGCTGTGCGATTGAGAGATCCTTTCAGGTGTGTGGCTGAAATGGATAAGATCTTTTCCTCTGACCAGCTGAAGATGAGATCCGCTAGCTGCTGGAGATGAGGATTCTTCGTCCCCCCTTGTCTCTTTATGTAGCAAACAGTTGTTACGTTGTCTGATAGTACTCGGACATGATGACCTATGAGGAGATGTTCTGCCGCCCTCAGGGACTCCCAGACCGCTTTTAACTCCCGGAAGTTTGAGGATCGTAGGGCGTCTGTATTGGACCAACTGCCCTGAAAGAACTGATCCTCTACGTGAGCCCCCCAACCCTGGCTGCTTGCGTCCGTGGTTAATGTTCTGAGTGGTAACGTGTTCCAGGAAATCCCCCGGGACAGGTTTTCTGCTAACAACCACCAGGAGAGGGAGCTTACTGCCCTGTCTGAAAGAGATATCCTGGCGTTCAGAGATCTGTGGTCCTTGTCCCAAGAAGAGAGGACTTCCGCCTGGAGAGTTCTTGAATGGAACTGGGCCCAAGGAACTGTTGTGATGCATGAGGTCATCAGACCTAGGACCTGCATGGCTTCCCGTAGAGTCCGTTTTTTCTTTAGTTTGAAGGCTCTTATTCTTTCCCTTATACTGACCTGCTTGTCCTGGGGAAGAAGAGAATATTGGGTCACGGAGTTTAGGAGGGTTCCTAGGAACTTCTTTTGTGTTGCTGGATGTAGGTCTGATTTCTCCAGGTTTATTTTCCATCCTAGACGTGTGAGCAAAGATAGAGTCCTTTCTTTGTGAAGCTCTAACTCCTCCTCTGAGTCTGCCACAAGCAGAAAATCGTCTAGGTAGGGAATTATAGTTACCTGTCTCTGTCTTAGATAGGCAACTATCTCCGCCACTACCTTTGTAAAGATGCGTGGGGCTGATGAGATCCCAAACGGGAGACATTGGAACTGGAAATGCATAATCCTGCCGTCTTTCTTGATTGCGAACCTCAAGTATTGTTGGTATTGAGGGTGAATGGGGACGTGGTAATAAGCGTCCTTTAGATCCAGGGTGCATAGGAACGCCCCTGGGCTTATCAACGGAATTGCGGATTTTATTGATTCCATCTTGAAGTGGTGATGTGTTATCCATTTGTTTAGGAATTTCAGGTTGATGATGGTTCTCTTGGAGCCATCCGGTTTGGTTATGAGGAAGAGTTTTGAATAGTGACCCTTGAATTCTTCTGAAGGAGGGACTTGTACTATTGCGCCCAAATATTGTGGCCTGAAAAAGATGAGGAGGGGGAAGGCGAAACTCTATCTTGAACCCTTTCTGGATGGATTCCAGGATGTATTGGTTCTTGGTTATCCGGGTCCATTCTTCCCAAAAGAACTGGAGTCTGCCCCCTACTGGTCTGGCGTCATTGTTTCTCAGGCTTGGAGTTGGGATTAAAAAGGAAACCCCGACCTTTTCCTCCTTTGGGGTAGCTCCACCTTCCCGTCTTCCCTTTACCTCTGGGAGTGCCCTGGAAGCTGCTGGTCGTCTTACGAAAGGGCAAGGGTTTCTTGCCTTTTTCCTCCGGAAAACCTTTCTTTCTGTCCGCTGTTTTCTCCAGGATCTCGTCCAGTACCGGACCGAAGAGGTGAGAACCTTTAAGAGGTAAGGCGCATAATTTATTCTTGGAGGCTATATCCCCAGACCAGGATTTTAGCCACAGGGCTCTCCTCGCCGTATTTGTTAGGGAGTCTGTTTTTGCTGCAAACCTTATGGACTCTGCCGAGGCGTCTGCTACAAAGGATGCGGCCATCTTAAAGAGAGGCAGGGATGCCAGAATTTCTTCCTTAGGGGTGTCCCGCTTAAGATGTTCCTCCAGCTGGTTCACCCATAAACACAGAGATCTGGCCACGGAGGTAGCAGCAATATTGGTATTTATGCTGTTGGCCGAAACTTCCCATGCTCTTTTGAGCAAACCGTCGATCTTCCGATCCATTGGTTCCTTTAGCTGGGCTGAGTCTTCAAAGGGGAGAGTGGTTCTCTTTACCACCTTTGCCACTTGAATGTCAACTTTAGGAACTATATCCCACAGTTTTGTGTCCTCTGAGTTGAACAATAGTCTGTTCTTAAACTCCCGTGGAATGTACAATTTTCTATCGGCATCTGCCCACTCGTCTATGACTAGGTCCTTTAAGGTCTCGTTTACCGGGAACAACTTTTTCTTCTTAGCTTTTAAGCCGCCGAACATCTCGTCCTGTATCGAGCGAGTCTGTTCTTCCTCCTCTATATCCATTGTCTGCCTTACGGCCGACAGGAGGGGATCTAGATCTTCTTGCGAGAAGAGATATCTTCTCTGGTCGTCGGCCATATAAGACGAGCCCTGATCGTCATCCCCCTTTGAGGTTTCCCCTTCTGACAGATATAAACCTTCTTCCTCAGAATCTGACTCCCTAAGAACACGGGGTCTCTTGGGGGGAGGGGAGACGGCACAGGGTTTCTGTGCTATACTAGAGCTGGCCGCTTGGATCTCCTCTTTCACAATCATTCTCAGATCAGCCAAAAGGGAGGATTGTTCGTCTCTGAGAATCTTTGCCAGGCAGTCGCTACACAGGGCTTTTACATGTGCGTCCCCCAGTCTCTTTGAGCACAGAGCACATCTTCTGGGTTTCTTTTTGGGTTCTCCCAGCGTTTTAACCGTGGTGTCTTTCTCTCCCTGGTATGGAAGAGAGAGAGACCATTAGTCCAGTGCCAAGAAGAGAGAGAGGGACCGGAATACAAGCCTTACTACTTACATGACTCGGGTTAGGGATGTCTGCGCTAGTATCCATAGCTGACATCTGGACCTCCATACCACGTTTGGACAACAAACTGACACACAATTTATGTCCTACCTGGTCCACCCGTTGCCGCGCGGCTCCGCCTCCTTAAATCCAGGTGGGGGGGGACTCATTCAAACGAAGAGTCGACCCCCCCTTGCGTGCATTCCGCCGGGCTCAGCGTTCCCTGGGCGCCGCCATCTTTCTTCCGCCCATGTGACCCGCACTTCCGGTCACATGGGCTTGCACGTCAAACGGGAGGAGCGCCGAGCGCAGGAGCCGCAGCCGATCCCAGAGCTCCCGAACCCGGAAGAAGCGGCTTCGGCTCCCTGATACCGCGGCCACCCACAGAGCTTGATGCGGGAAGGAAACAGGTATCGGGGGCAGCTAGGGGACCCCTACCCAGAGAGGTGCTAGCCCCAGGGCCCTCCAGAGCCTGAAGAGGAGAGGGAGACCCCCCCCGACCAGGCTCGGCCCTGAAATAGATTCCCAGAGTCGGGAAAGATTCTCTCTGCTCCGATCCCTGTAGGGACAGGAAGAACACTGGAGAGTGGGAGGGGAGGGGGCCTTTTAATCTCTCTCGCTTCCTGTCCCTACAGAGACCAATAGGACAACCTCCATGGGTGCTGTCATGGAGGGACGTCCTGGAAATAAGAATTGCAGCATGAACGCTATAAGCCTCGTCGGCAAGGCTGATAGTGTTCAGTGCCCCCATTGGCCAAAGGGTTTTTGCGCATTTAAAAACCATGATCTCACTTGATCATGGCATCTAAAGCCTTTAATTACTGTGATCGACATTATCGCCGGTCACAGTAATTAGCCGCAGGTCTCTGCTGTTTGAAACAGCAGAGACTTGCTTGCCATGATGCCCACCGGCCTCTGCATACTTCTCTCCCCCTGCCTGACACCGGTCTGTGTTATCAGTGCACGCAAGAGAGGAGGCTGAATGATCGTCCAGCTAAGGCCTCATGCACACAGCCGTTATTTTGGTCCGCTTCCGAGCCGCAGTTTTGGCGGCTTGGATGCGGAACTATTCACGTCAATGGGGCTGCAAAAGATGCGGACAGCACTCAGTGTGCTGTCCGCATCCGTTGCTCTGTTCCGTGGTCCGTAAAAAAATATAACCTGTCCTATTCTTGTCCGCCTTTTGCGGACAAGAATAAGCAGTATATTAATGGCTGTCCGTGCTGTTCCGCAAATTGCGGAACGCACACAGACGCCATCCGTGGTTTGCGGACGGCAAAACACACAACGGTCGTGTGCATGAGGCCTAAGGCTGAGTTCACATCGCTATTATTTTCCGTTCTTCTGATCCATTAGAAGAACAGAAAAAATAATAATAAACAGATCCAAAGCATCAGTTATACACATTTGGCATCTGTTATTTTAGACGGGAAAAAATCCTGCGTGCATGCAGGGCTTTTTTTTTTACATATAAAATAACAGATCACTGTCAGAAATGGCTCAAATGGAGGTCAAACGTGCATAATGGATGCTCAGGATCCGTTTTTTTTTTTTCTGTTCTTCTTATGGATCAGAAGAACAGAAAAATAAATGGTGATGTGAACTCAGCCTAAGGACTCCTGCACACGAACGTGTGCACCCCGTGGCTGTACTGCAGCCCGCAATGAACGAACACAGATGGTGGGACAGCCGCATGTTCTATCTTTTTGCGGAACGAAAGGAGGGGACGAAACCCCACAGAAGAACTCCGTAGTGCTTTTATAGGGTTCCGTTCCGTGCTTACGTTCCGCATCTCCGGATTTTGGGACCCATTGAAGTGTATAGGTCCGCATCCGTGATGCGGAATGCCCACGGAACGGAGCTCGTGTATTGTGGATCTGCAAATGTGGTCCACAATACGGCAACGGGCAGCACACGTTCGTGTGCAGGAGGCCTAAGACTAGTTTCACACTAGTGTTCAGAGATCCGACAGGCTGTTCCAGCAGGGAACAGATTGCTCGAGCTCCCTGGATCTGGCGTTGCTGGACAATGCCACAATACCCACCGGCACCAGCGGTTTTAGTCCAGCTTATTTGCCAAGATGCATCTGGAACTCCGCCGGTCTCCATTACAGTGAATGAGGGCATTCAGGCAGTGTCCAACAATGCCGGATCCAGAGAGCAGCAGCCTGCCAGATCCCTGAACCCTAGTGTGAAAGTAGCCTGATGGCTTTCTCCACCCTGAAGGTCTCCAAGCTGCAGATAAGGAGATGGAAGCTACCACTAACTGCAGCTTCAGGACCTTTGGTAATGTCACAAGTGGGAGGAGCCAGACCAGGAAGAGCACAAATGTGAGTCTTTATTAACGTTAATTTTGTGCGAGCTGCGTACGCAGCAAAGCTGTGTTTTGTCAGTTGTGTGTGCAGCATTGCTGTATGGGTCAGCTGCGTATGCAACAACGCTGTGTATGTGTCAACTATGTGTGTGTCAGCTGTGTATGCAGCAGAGCCGTGTTTGTCAGTTGTGTGTACAGCAGAGCTGTGTGTGCAGCAGAGCTGTGTGTACATGTTTATGCATACTGCACCGCTGTGTGTGTGTATTATATGCGTACTGCAGGGATGTGTGTGTATAATATGCATTCTGTAGAGCTGTGTTTGTAAAATGTGCATACTTTAAAGATGTTTGTTTTTGTATAATGTCATGATCATAGGGGGTAAAAAAATAATAATATACCTAAAAAATAACTAATCTAGCAGAAGCATGGCGGAACACTACAGCGCAAGAGCAGGAGACATATGTCTTTGGAGAGGTACATTAATGAGATAACCACATGTGCCATTGCTGTTGGTTTCAATGGTCAGCAGAGGACACACTAAGGTTGGCAGATGCTGACCAAAACTATTAACCCCTACGCTAGACCCCAAAGTTAGTGACCTTGACCCCTACACATCATTAAACCACCTGGCAAAGTTAAAGTAGTAGAAAATATATTTTTTCTAATTTTCTAAACCTGGTGTGTGTGTCTTATAGCTAGCTGCGTCTTATGGTCCAAAAATATGGTATTTTAACTCTTTATTATTCATATGAAATATGGACATACAGTGTGGGCCCATATAACAGCTATCTACAGTACATACTGCTTTACAGCTTGGAGCCATGTACAAAGCCATAGGGCAGCTTATTATATGAAGCGTTAACCCTTAAAACCCTCAAACTAAATAACCATTTAAATTCCTACTTTTAAAGATGAAGGAACACTAAACATGGAGAATGCACAATTTAAAAAAAAAAAAAATCTCCCTTCATAACCTTCTTTCTTTTGAACCTATTTTTTTCTCATATTACTATTAAAACTGAGAAACATATAAAGACATCTGTGTACGTAGCTGGTGCTCCGCCAAGTCATCCCTCCTTCTCACTATATAGCATCTGGCTGTAGGACAGCTGGCTGAAGCACAAGCCTCTCTGCTCCGGCCTCTCACTTACATAAGATGAAACCTTTTCAGCCGATCTCCAGCTGAAAATGGAACAGATCAGCAGGAGAGTCTTTTCTGTAGGATTCCTGCAAGACTGTTTGTTTCAGGATCCTGCAGACTGGCAGGAAGGGAAAGCCTAGCTCCCGTTTACTTTTTCCATTCATTTCTAGCTATAGCTTTGTTATCTTTTAACCATCTTTAAAAGTGTCTTTTCTAAGGAGCATGGCAAATAGGTCATTTACTTATTTGTTGACTCAAACCATCGGTATAAAATTAAAACAGCCATTTGGAGCAGGCATAGCGATGTGTGCTAATTTTGCTCACTCGAAAATTCTGTACTCCTCCAATACCAGCGGATTCAATCTACAGTAACTGTATATCAAAGCCATCGAGTCATGTTGAGAAAAAGTACAGAAGTCTAGTAACTGGGCAACACCTGCTCAGCCTCTGTGTTCTCCACTGGCACAATATAAATGAATATGATAAGAGAATTGTATATTACAGCACCCGGCCTGTAGGTTTTCCAATTATTCATGCATGTATCATTGCCAGGCTCTTCCATTATTGATACCTACTTCCGCACCTGCTAAGGCCAGGCTAAGTTCCTCAAGCCGTATGTGTTTGTATTTAGTGCTCTGGCCAGCAGAGGGCGATCTTCACTGTGAGAAAATGTCATAAACCGCACTTCTGGCAGACGAACCAATCAGAAGCGTAAATAAGGCAACTGCAGAGCAAGCCTAAAAATGATCGGGTATAAGTAACACGGAGCAGGGAAGGCCTATCTGATATATCAAAAAACGTGACACACCAGAAGGTAAAGATACCTGTAAAGGGCGTGTGGTAAGGCCTTGTTCACTTTTCCGTTTCCGCATTTACCACATATACCCACTGAAATTAATTTGTTTGTTCGCACATCAGTATTTTTTTTATTGACTGAGCGCTCATGCACACAAGTATATTTTTTGTGCAGTTCGCATTGTGACCAAAGATAGAATGGTTCTGTTATGGCCCAGATAGTCTGTTTCTCAAAATGCAGAACGCACACGGCCCGTATCCATGTTTTGCGGACCGCAAAGACTGTTATGTCCATATACATGAGCCCGGAGTCAGTCAAGAAATCATGGAGACATGCACTACTCTGGTCCATGATGTGGACCAAACATGCTCATTAAAGTCTATGGGTCCATGAAAATCACGGACGATCAGTTTTCACTGGCCAGTGATAGGAGAGGTTCTGGAAATTTATTTTCAGCCAAGTAGTGTCTGTGGAATACGGATGACAGGCGGATTCTTCATGGATAGATTTTTTTTTTTACAGTCGTCAAACGGACACAGAAATGTGAACGAGGCCTAACTGCGATACACATCGTGTGGTACGGCCATCTGGACTCCCAGAGAAGAAATATAATGGTCTCCCCTTTCAAGTTGAGGGCAACCTAACAAATTCTGGTTTTAGAGGGCCCATCTATGTAATGGTGAGAAAATATTACTAGTGTAGAAATGAAGTCAGTCAGTGTTCTCCAACCTGTGGCTACACTGCTGTCACAAGACTACAACTCTCAGCATGTCTTGGTCATCTCTTTAATCTGGAATTAGCATAAGTGATCAATATCTGCCTGACAGGGGTTGGACACCTCTTCAGTAGTTAAATGAGGGGTCAGTAGTGCACCATACATAGAGGTGGCCAGGCCTGGTACTACATCCCATCACAATTTAGTCCCGCGTATGGACAGTGCTGTGCATCAGAAGACGGTGAAGAGGACAAAGCGTTCACTATTGTTCCAGCCAGTGCCATGGCCGCTTCATTCAGCTCTGATGGGGAGGCCATTGTTTAGACCCCCATTAATTAAATATCAGATAGGCCATCAATAGTACAGTTCCACTTTAAATAGGACCTGTCAACCCTATTAAATCAAGTACACAATATTGTTTGGTAGGGTTGATCCTGATTATTAAAACTTGAAGAAAATCAGATTTGCGATTCAGGAGACATCTTCATTTGTATCCATATACAAGTTCAGCCTTTGGTTGAAAAAAAAAATTAATTGTCCCCCAAATTGCCTGCAATACAAAGTACATGTTTCTCATAGTCCGTGATGTTCTCTACCTGCTGGACTTAGTAAAAGAAATCCCAGATCTGCAGCAGAAGGACCTGAGGCTCGTACCATCACCCATACTACTAACCACTCTGAGGGTTGCTTTCATTACCATGAGGTGAAAAAGGTCACATCTGCTAAAATCCCTCTTTAGAATAATCTGAAGATCGCTCAGAAAACTCCCTGCAGAGTCCCAGTGAGACTATATATTTAATCCATGCGCTGCAGATAAAAGCTGTTACCGCAACATGAGGGGGTTCAAGCAATGAAATCTATAAATTGGGCTTCTAGTTCAAGGTTCCCAAAGAACAGAACATGTTATAAGGTGATCATGGACTCCTAAATAGACATCTATGCAATTATAAAACTGGCTGCATTACTTGGCCTGTCCATGTAGAATAAAGCCGGATAATTCATTTGCATGGCTGGCGTGTAATACTATGTTTCCCCTGTAGTGGCCGCTGTAGGGGGCAGTGTATAGCCAGCAGCAGCTGATCAGTTGACAATCACAAGGGGTTTCTGCAGCATGCCCTGCAGTACAAGGTGACTACCAGCTTCTATGAAATATCTAAAAAATACTGTACTGATATGTTACAGCCATTAGAGCTTCCCCAATAGGGTGCCAGTAAATTGCTGAAGATTCAGCAATGACAAATCTGAATCATGCAGTTACACCTCTCCAATTTGGGCAAACTTTACTTGTCAGAATGGTCCCTTAAAACTAAGCAGATAGCTCATCCCCTGCTGAGACCCCAGTGATCTGCTGTACTCTGAGGGGGAGCCTGGCGGAGCTCAATTTCCCTGCAGCGCCACAACAGGGGGGAATAAAATACAGGACAGGTCCTCCAGCAAGATGCTCTGTGTAGGAGGATTGCGAGCAGAGGATTTCTTTTTGGTAAATTCACCCATGGAAGATTTGTTGCAAATACTTCTGCCCTATTCAACTGCATAAAGCTTTGACGCTAGAAGATTTGCCATCCACAACTACTTGAAAGTTGAATGACCACCATAAAGAGAGCTGCAGTGGTGACCAGATTACTGCGTAACTAACTAGGGCAGGGATCAGCAACCTTCAGCACTCCAGCTGCTGTGCAACTACAACTCCCAGAATGCACACTTACTCTGCTGTTCGTGTAACTCCCAAAGAGGTGAAAGGAAGATTCTGAGAGTTGTAGTTTCAGAACAGCTGGAGTGCCAGAGGTTGCCGATCCCTGAACTAGGGAATATTGACTTCAATTAGTAAGGGGCACCCTCCCTCTATGAGCCTGACAGATCCAGTCCATCCATTGTGCAGCTACCCCAGGGAAGATATACAGCAGAAGTACCAGTGTGTATCAGGGGCTCTCAGGTAAACCATTAGTGACCTCTTTATGTACGTATGTGTCAGAACTCTCATTTATTTACAGTGCCTCTTCCCCTGGCGATCACAGGGCTCCTATTTAAGGTGGTATCCAGATCTGATTTACAGCCTCTGGTCCAGGTGCTGCCAATTGGGCCCAACTGGTTCAAGGTCAAGTAATTAACATTCTTCAGTCTAAGGCCTCTTGCACACAAACATTTTCATTCCGTTGCTGTTCTGTATTTTTTTTTGCGGACCGTCTACAGAACCATTTCAATGGGTCCGGGAAAAAAAAAAACGGAAGGTACTCCCTGTGCATTCCGTTTCTGTATTTCCGTCCTGCAAAAGAAATAGAACAAGTCCTATTATTGTCTGCATTACGGACAAGGATAGTACTGTTCTATTAGGGGCCAGCTGTTCCGTTCTGCACAATACGGAATACACGCGGATGTCATCCGTATTTTTGGCAGATCATTATTTTGCAGACCGCAAAATACATACGGCCGTGTGCAAGAGGCCTAAGTGCTGTTATCAGGACCTGAACCAATCAAATCGGAAGAGGACATAGGAGCAGAGACTATTAATGGATCTAGTAAAATGTCCAAAAATAATATTAATGAATAGAAAAACAATAAAAAGTTTAAAGGGATTCTGTCAAGAGATTTTACCCCTATAACCTAAACATATGCTCATGTCCAGAGTAGTAATAAGAATCCTAAGCAGGCCTTATTAAACGTCACTGTGGCTCTATTTGCACAAAAAACTGGTTTTTATAACCTGTCACTCACTCCCTTAAGGTGCCCAAGGGGAGGTCCGTTAATATAGGGTGCCCGTCCGCACCCCTCGCCGTCCGGTGCCCAGCGCCGCCTTCCCTAGCTCAGTGCTGCCTCCGCAATCCTACCTGTCCCTATGCCAGATCCCGTGCCTGCGCACTAGGCTCTGCCTGATGTGCCGCGGACTCCTGGCAGCGCCTTTGTTGAGCGAAGTGTGCATGCGCCAGATGATGCTTAGCTTAGGATTCCTATATATTACTCCGGACATGAGGATATGTTTAGGTTATAGGGGTAAAATCTCATGACAGAATCCCTTTAACATTAATGAAAAGTAAATGTGTGATGTGAACACATGAATGTGTTTTGTATGGGATCAGGTGCTCAGGCTTTCATACACTATGGGGGAGGTTCATCAAACTGGCGTAAAGTAGAACTGGCTTAGTTGCCCATAGCAACCAGACTGCACCTTACCTCTTTCACAGCTCCTTTGGAAAATGAAATGCGGAATCTGATTGGTTGCTAGGGGCTGCTGACACCTGATCATTAAGTAACCACTCCAACTTTCCTGAAGCTGATGCAGAACATCCTGGTTTAGTATAAATAGACTTTATTGAAGCCGATGCCTCCACACTGAGGCCGAAGTTTGGGACTACAGATGCACTAGTTGTAACATTTCACACAACTTCTATAAAGGAATGTCACCGGTTACAACGCTCATGCATAACATGGTCTGATCACGTTTCAGAAGCGGATTCAAACATTTCTAGTGAAATGTTCAGAGTATTGTTATATATAGAACTACTTCCAATAAACTGCAAAAACATTGATCGATGTTTCCAGTACGAGCTACAGTGTCAACACAAAGGGGAGCCATAAATGTTTCATTTATGTAAGAACGTCATGAAAGAACAAAAATTAAAAAGCTTTCAGATCAAGGCCATCACTGAACCATCACAACAAGGTACAAATTTATCAGTCCACATTCTCTAGATCTCAAAAAAAAAAAAATTTTGAATAAAAAAATAATCATTCGTGAACCCTCAGTACTGGGAGTACTCCTTTGTCTGAAATTTGGCAATGATTCTTTCCAGCTGTCTCTTGGCTTCACACTGTGGGAAGTTGCTCATGTCGTAGTACTGGGCAGCAATTTTCACCAACCTGAAATAAAAAAACATATATTTACACATTACATCTAAAACAGAGGAAGATGCTATTAGAATCAGACAAGACAGCCTCCCGTAGAAATTATAGGGATGCTCCGCCTTTTCCTTACTGATGATCTATCCTTTGGATAGATCACCAGCATCTTATTGGCAAGAGTACTGATCAGCTGTTTTAGAAATGAGTCGTGACGTCACTGGGCTGCGGCCCACTGTGGGTGGCACTGGGGTACGCATGCACTATATTTTTTTCACCACAGTAGGTTATCGCAGAGGTTTGGATGAACATTTACGCTTCCTGGAAATACAGGAATTTCAGCTGCCTTGAAAAATATGACATGAGGGGGAAATCTTGAAACTTACCATTCCGGCTTTATGTCTGTGCATGTGCGGATGTAATTCTTTGTTGTAAGGACAAATTCATTATAAAGGACCCACTCTGGCTTGTGGTCCAGAACCGTAGAAGGATGCAACTGCACAACCTGGTTGTCTTTCACGGTCAGGTAATGGCCGGTTCTTTCCAAATGTGCCACCTTAGGAGAGGAAATAAATCCAACTCTTATGAAAAAGGGATTATAATCCTTACAAAGCTGCTCAATGAAAAGCTACACGAGGACAGAAAACAGTTTATTTACACTTCATTGCTCAAGGGCATAGACAAATCTCTGCACGGTCAATAATCAGAAGACTTATACTGCTGCAGAGCGGGGGACAACTAGCACACTAAATTAAAACCCTTATGCCACCTAACACGGCCACGCAGACGTCTGCCGCACCAAGAAGAAACAGATTTACCTGGGAGATATGTACTAGATATAAAGAAAGTGGGCAGCAACGCTACAGCCTGGTGTATTGTGGAGGTTCAGGTTTTTACGTTTTGAGGTACATATAATGTATTAAAGAGGACGTTCCCTCTCCTGACATGCCCGATTTTGTAGCTACATGCATTCCCCATGTAACAATTCTGGATGATCTATTCTTATGGCTCTATGTTGTGCCGTTTCTTTATTATATCTACTAGAAGTTATGAATGAATTGCTAGCGGTCTGCAGTAAGGGTACAGAGGGGTGGTAACAAGTTGGGGGGGGGGGGGGGGTGTACCTGCACGGACTCGCTCTATCCAATCAGTGCTGCCATTTTCAGACTGTGCTGGTACCCCCCAAATGGTTACCACCCCCTCTGTACCCTTACTGCAGACCGATAGCAATTCATTCATAACTTCTAGTAGAAATAAAGGAATAGAACAACACAGAGCCATAAGAAGAGATGCTCCGGAATGGTTATTACATGGGGGAGGCATGAATATATTAAGTCAGACATGGAGCTGTGACAGGTCCTCTTTAATACAGTTTATTAGATTGTACTACTTGCACAATAAAACCACTATTTACAAAATTATGTGTGTGTCACCGCATTCCAAGACCCAACCATTTAATGGCGTAACTCTGTGGAGGCTGTTTTTCTTGTGGAACAATTTGTAGTTTCCATTGGTGCCATTTCTGATTACTATTTGGTAGGGGTGATGAATGGTAAACTGCACGCCTGGTATAGTTTTATTTTACTGTGTTTCCTGCACCCCATAAATAAGTTACGTTTATGATGCGAGTTGCTACAGATGACCAAAAATATCGGTCAAGTTTAAATGGATGGAAAAGGGGTGTGGTTATGGGGGCGTGGCTTAACACAGGCCTTTGACACCAATGTTTTTTTCATACTTGGAGTTTTGCAGCATTTTTTTTTTTATTCCTGTTATGTTTACCATAAAATGCAACTGAAAACGATGCAAAGGCATGCTGTGTGAACAAGTGTTATTGAATGAGCACTTATGGAGAAGCAAACTACTAAGCTCTACACCTATATCACTGCTGCCCCCATGGCATGCAGCCCTACCATATAACTGAAAGCGATCATTTACAGCAAGAGTCAGTGAGAGGAAAGTCTTCTCAGTCAGAAATCTTTATCATATGTATTAAATAGATATTAGATTTTCCACTCTAGTGATGATCATTATTGCTATTGCTGCAGCATGCAATGATTAGCACTAGAGAAGTGGCCTGTATATGTTACAGTAAAGATCAGGTAGGGACAGTGTAAAATGTAAACTTTGAGGTTTGTGTGTTGAGTGAAACTTAACACCGTGTACCAGGCGCTGGTAAATGTCTTGGGTCATGACATTAATAAATGGCCTAATTAGGTGCAGAGGGGTGATTAGATTAGACACTCATATGACAATCAGAGCAAAGTGATCTGACTGATGGGGCAAAGGGGGATTGATCACATGTACAGAAGTCCACGTGTAAAGCAAGGTTTTATTGGATTGGCCTTTCCTCTTTAAATCCTTGTAATTTAAATGTAGTTATGCCCGATACTTGGCTGTATTTCTGCAGTATGAGGTACCTGTACTAGCTGGGTGGGGCTAGGAGATGAGAAAACACTTTATCAAACTGGTGTAAAGTAGAACTGGCTCAGTTGCCCATAGCAGCCAGATTCCACCTTTCATTTTCCAAAGGAGCTGAAAAAAAAAATTAAAGATTGAATCTGATTGGTTGACACGGGCAACTAAGCCAGTTCTACTTTACACCAATATTAATGGCTGTCTGTGCCGTTCCGCAAATTGCAGAACGCACACGGACGTCATCTGTGCTTTGCGGATCCGCAATTTTCGGACCGCAAAACACACATTTGTGTGCATGAGGCCTAACTGATTGAAATAACTGAAGTGTGAATGCAGCCTAAGATGTCTTGCTACCATCATCTCTCGTGGCATCATATGGGTGTCAGCAGAGTGCCATGTTGGGCGCTGGACGTTTGACGACTCTTGGCGGCTATTACTTACTTTATCTATTTATATCTGTGTATTTATCTTTTAGTAAAATCTTTATGCACCTAAGTCGTGTTCGGTGTATTTTTTCCGAACCTCAGATCCCACGATAATACACCCTGCTCCTGAAGTCATGTACAGATGGGCCTCTTTCACATGAGCGTATTTGCAATTAGTATACGACACACATTTTGTGCAAAGGAATCTGCTGCTCACGTTAATTAAAAGGGCTATTCACATGGGTAGTATTTCCGTCAGTATTTGAAATCTGGAGCATGTCCCATTTTTGTGCTTATTTGCTTCCAGATACACCTATTGTAGTCTATAGGAGTGAATAAAACATTCAGGAAGGAAAGAATACACATGTACGTTCCAGGTGAATTCCTGAAGCAATAGTGATGATTCATCAGGAATCTGTGCATATTCCAGAGCTGGAACAAGGACAGACTTTGATAGGCTCATGTGAAAGAGGCCCTTAACAAGGAAAAGAGGAACTATATGTCCCCCCTTCCTGCAACCTGTCCCCTACTGGCCTGCCTCTCCTCCTCCACACAGGCAAAATGTAGAATGACCAACCATGGTCTGTGCAGAAACTGAACCCGAGTGTAATATTGGGAGATTTCGGTTCCGAAGGCTGTTGAGTCGTGAATGCAGCACTGGAATAGGATATAGGCTGCGATTTAGAATGTACAAGTAATGCAGAGATTTTTTAAAAATTTTTCTCCCACATATCGTTCAATTGTATATGGCATTCAAAAGGTGGGCAAAACGCTTTAAAGGGCTTCTCTCACTTGGCAAATGGCATTTATCATGTAGAGAAAGTTAATACAAGCCACTTACTAATGTATTGTTATTATCCATATTGCTTCCTTTTCTGACTGGATTCATTTTTCCATTACATTATACATTCCTAATTTCCGTGGTTACGGCCACCCTGCAATCCAGCAGTGGTGGTCGTGCTTGCACAATATAGCTAAAAGCAGTAGTCTATGTGCGCTCCTAGTCACCAGAGAGGCTGGTGCTTTTTCCTATAGTGTGCAAGCACGACCACCACTGATGGATTGCAGGATGGTTTGTAACCATGGAAACGAGCAGCGTACAATGTGATGGAAAAATGAATCCAGCCAGCAAAGGAAGCAATATGGATAACAAGTGCCTTGTCTTAACTTCCTCTACAAGATAAATGCCACTTGCTGAAGTGAGACAACCCCTTTAAGAGTTTAAACTACTAGTTATATAATAAACGCAATAATCAGGCGATCCAGATACATCAATATCCTAAAGTCAAGAAAATGGATCTGAAAGAGCCCTTCACGATTAATCCCCAGTGCTCAGGAGACGGGCAGATACTTCCCATTGCATGCAATATTTCTCTAAATCTGAGGTGACATACTTTACAATGCACCACATGCTTGATAATTTCATCTAATGAAAGTGGCTTAAAGGGTTTCTACCACTTAGGCGTCACATATTTGGCTGTCAGACACTAGCGATCCGCTAGTGTCTGCTCTGGCCAACCATCCTAATATAATTGCTTTTGGGACGGTGGTTTGGCTAAAAAAACTACTTTTATTAATATGCTAATGAGCCTCTAGGTGCTATGGGGGCGTCATTAGCACCTAGAGGCTCCGTCTACCTTCAGAAACTGCCGCCGCCGAGCGCGTCCCTCCAGCCCGCCCATCTCCTCCTGAATGCGATCCTCGTATGTATTCTGCGCATGCGCAGTGAATGTCTGACCGCTTCCTTGCTCAGACATCTCCACTGCGCCTGCGCGATGACGCCATAGTGCTCCGAGGAACAGGCGCAGTGGAGATGTCTGAGCAGGGAAGCTGTCAGACATTTACTGCGCATGCGCAGAATACATACGAGGATCGCATTCAGGAGGAGATGGGCGGGCTGGAGGGACGCGCTCGGCGGCGGCAGTTTCTGAAGGTAGACGGAGCCTCTAGGTGCTAATGACGCCCCCATAGCACCTAGAGGCTCATTAGCATATTAATAAAAGTAGTTTTTTTAGCCAAACCACCGTCCCAAAAGCAATTATATTAGGATGGTTGGCCAGAGCAGACACTAGCGGATCGCTAGTGTCTGACAGCCAAATATGTGACGCCTAAGTGGTAGAAACCCTTTAAAAAGAAAAAAAAAATCTAAACAAGAGCAGGAGTCGATGAGCACATAGAGAGTTAATCTTCTCATATCACAGATCAGTAGGGAGGCCAGGATCCATTTATGTGGAGTTAATTGCTTGTACTTTCTCCAGTCCCTCCAGTTCTCACATATCAATTCCTAAAAGACCTTGTTATATGATTTTAGAGACTCTCATAACCATTTATGCAATTTATTTTCCATCTGAACTCAACCTTAAAGGCAGGAATTTAAAGTTCCCTTTTTCCAGATGCCGAAACGTACCTGCATAAAATAGCCGGTAACCAGGGCTTTTCTGATATTAATGTAATAATCCCGGCTCGTGAAGTCTGTGCTTCTACGTGGCAAGTTAAACCTGTCCATGATTCGTGACAGCTGCTGCCGTACATTGTCTGCAGACATCAGGGACCTGTAGTTAATGAAGTTGTCATAACTCCACTGAGACGACTCGTGGTCTGGGGGAGGAAGAAGAGCACCTTGATCAGAAAATGGAAAAACAGGCTCAAGCAGTCCAACAAATGACATTGCATTATGGGTGAAGAAACCATGAAAATAGAGCACTGGGGTCATTTGCCGATGTAACATTAACCTGGTTTTATAAGGGCAGCAGATTTGTGCCTAGGACACTGGCTGACCCGTTACATTTGTACTTGGCAGCTGAAGGCATCTGTGTTGGTCCCATGCTCATATGTGCCCGTATTACTGAATATATGCAAATGAGCCTCTAGGAGCAATGGGGGTGTACCATTACACCTAGAGACTAAGCTCTCTGCCACTGCTGCACCCTCCGCACTTTGATTGACAGGGCCAGGCTGGGCGACGTTTTCACTGCCTGGTCTTGTCAAAATGGAGAGGGGCGGCAGCTGCAGAGAGCTGAACCTCTAGGTGTAACGGCAACGCCCCTGTTGCTCCTAGAGGCTCATTTGCATATATTTAAACTTAATTTTTCTCAGCAATGAGGCGACATATGAACATGGGACCAACACAGATGCCTTCAGCTGCCAAGTGCTCATGTAACAGGTCAGCCAGTGTCATAGGCACAAAACTGCTGACAGATGCTCTTTCAAGAGGACCTGGCACCTCTCCTAATATCTATTTTAGTCAATACTTGCGTTCCACTGAAAATACATTTCATTTCTTGTTACTCGCTGTTGTGCAGTTCCTTCGTTATACAACTGTGTATCATTAGTTCTCACATAGTCTCAGACTGTCCTGCTGACAGTGGCAGACTGCGTAGGGGCACACCACTTCGACAAGCAGAATGGCGGTAACTAGTCACATAGAGGGACTGCATAACACGGATTTCTAATAAAAGAGGATACCACAATGGTGAATAAAGCTGCACCCTACCCCACAGAGGTACCTGGGACACCAATTTATTCAAATGCAGGAAGACAGTTTGTTTAAATGTTTTTCCAGGAATTTAATATCGATGACCTATCCTCAGGATAGGTCATCAGTATCTGGTCAGTGGGGGCCTGACACCCAGACCCTTGCCGATCAGCTGTTTGAGAAAGCACTGGCGCTCCTGTGACCAAAGAACATATCCTAGGAAAAGCTACAGAGAGCACTGGTGCCCTCTCAAACAGATGATTGGCAGAAAGTCCTGGGTGTCGGACCCCCACAGATCAGATACTGATGACCTATACATCGTCATCAGCTATAAACTCTCAGAACACCCCTTTAATGTCATCATAAATGAGGTAAGGATGAACCAGCCAGAATAATGTACACATGATACACTATGCTGGCGTCCCACTGTTACATCACCAGCTTTGGCATTATTATATCAATGAGGTAGGCTCCCACCTGAGCCAAGAGCCCATTTCAAATGCAGTGTTTGAATAAGGCCTCATGCACACAACCGTGTCATTTTTTGCGGTCCGCAAACCACGGATCCACAAAAAAGGAAGCCGACCGTGTGCCTTCCGCAATTTGCGGAACGGAACTGGCGGTCCATTGTAGAAATGCCTATTCTTGTCCGCGAAACAGACAAGAATAGGACATGTTCCATTTTTTTTTTTTTTTTTTTGCGGGGCCACGGAACGGAGCAATGGATGCTGACAGCACACGGAGTGCCGTCTGCATCTTTTGTGGCCCCATTGAAGTGAATGGGTCCGCATCCGAGCCGCCAGAACGGCGGCTCAGATGCGGACCCAAACAACGGCCGTGTGCATGAGGCATAAAAGACTTGCTCCCCTAGGCGGAACGGATGCGGACCCATTCTACGGACAGGTGAATGGACCCTTACATTAATAAATGATCCTCAAGAAACCGTGAACAAAATTCACTAAGTCAGGCTCTACTCGCATACCTCTGCAGGATGTTTATCTTATTTGCACTTTTTGCATGTTCACGTTTGTACACTTGCACTGAGCACCTTATGTCACTTTTTTTTTTTTAGCAACGTTTGTCTCACCATGCATGCACTTGCCTTATTTTGGTCAATCTATTATTAATATTTATTGTTCATATTTTTACACTATATATTTCTTATAGTATTTATTGATACATATAGATATTCATGTAGGGAAGCTTATATATTGAAGGTTTCATATATGGATGCTATATATGTATTATATATGATTTATTTAACATACTTTGGGTTTGTAGTATCACATATGGATTATACACTGTCGACTTTGTTGATTGCTATAGATACACATATACCACATATCCCTCTAATGATTTACCCATATACTATATTTGTGATATACTTCTGTATTGATCATTTGGGGTTTGTCCATAGATATTAGGCTACACCTCATCTATCTACCGATTGGGGCTGGCTTATAATATTTAGCGATTAATGTTATGATGTGCTTTAGGACCTGACCAGGCCGATCATGTGATGTGTGGGAGGTGCCCAAACTGATGACCAACAGTGATGTGGGGCAACGCGATTGGAGCATGAGCGCTCACATGACTGTAGGCGGGGCTTCCTATGGGCAGATAGCAATGACGAGTATATGTACCTGACATCGCTCCATACTTCAATTTTCCTGTCTAGGAAAAGATTGATCATCTCCTTGACAACTACATTATGCCCTAGGTATAACGTCATCTTGTTTTATATTATCGTTGCCTTGGGTGTGTTAGTGGAACTGCACCGGAAGTGACATATGGTTGTGTCAGGCGACTGATGTCACTTCCTGTTTGCGTCACAGGATATTCCATTCCACCGCATGTGTAAGGCGTCTGACTAATTAAAGGGGTATATAAAAGCCTCATGCACACGGCCGTTGTTTGGGTCTGCATCCGAGCCGCCATTTTGGTGGCTCGAATGCTGACCTATTAACTTCAAAGGGTCCGCAAAACACTCTGTGCTGTCCGCATCCGTTGCTCCGTTCCGCGGCCCTGCTAAAAAAATATAACATGTCCTATTCTTGTCCGCACTTTGCGGACAATAGGCATTTATATTGACTGCTGCCCGTTCCGCAAATTGCAGAAGGCACACGGGCGGCTTCCGTTTAAGGATCCGCAGTTTGCAGACCGCTAAAAACAGCACGGTCGTGTGCATGTAGCCTTAGAAGCACCATCCATGTTTATCCCCCTGAAGAAGCGACAGCGAAACACGCGTCGGGGTCAAGATTTACTGGTCTGTATTTATTGAGCAGCTATTTTTCCCACATTTATCCCCATTTTCATGCACTTTATTATCTATTGACTTGATATCTACTTGGCACTTGTCAGGGGTAGATGGGATTTACTGCATTTATTATATTGCTACATTACCAGCTGTCCAGTGTCATTCCTGTGTCTTCATCGAGAATGAATAATAATTTTTTTTATTATTATGTAACAATAAAGATTTGGTATGTTTTACATTTGAACACGGCTGTGATGTACATTTATAGGTGTTTATTTAGCTCACAGCCATTATTGCCTTTGGGCGTAAATTTTGATTGTGTTGTGTGTTCACATCTGCACTGGAAGCTCCATCCCAGATTCTGGTAAGTTTGACAAGAAAAATAGCATGCAGAGATATTTTACATTTCAAAATGAAGGATCCAAATAAAGAGGTATTCCACTTGTTTTTATAATTATTAGATCAGTAGAGGTCCTGATGCTGGGACTACCAACAGTCACAAGAACAGAGACCCCCTACCCATTGAACGAGGTGGCAGGTCAGGCATGCAAACTGCTGCTGCATTCATCACAATGGGAGTTCTGGGTAGGGGGATATCCCATAGAGATGAATGAAGCAGCAGTGTCCATGCCCAACCTGCCACTCGATTAATTTCAGGGGTCCCCAAGAGTTACCGAGACTCCGTTGTTTTGACTGGTGGGTTTCCCTGGAGTAGGACCCCCACTGATCTAGTAGTCATCCCCTATCCTATGGATAGGGGATAACTTGTCAAAAGCGGAATACTCCTTTAAGTCAATGTATTTTGTCAAGCACCAATAGTGTCCATCATGGGATGAATCTGGTTAAAACCATAGCAGAGAACAGAGAATTAAAAAAGAAAACTAATCCAGGCCATTTATATCTCCTTATACATAATGCACACATCTAATAAAGCCACTCACTCTGTTTGAAAGCGTGGTAGACGTTCAGCAGCGTCAGATGATCGCCATCTATGTGGGCAAACCTCATCTTGGATTCATCTGCAGCTTTCTTGACTTCCGTGGGTCGAATAAAACACTGTGGGACTAAACAAGGTTGGTATGGGCCCAACACAAATGCCCATATCGATGAGTCACGCATTCACTGACAGAGGAACAAGGCCTAGCTAGGTCAGTTCACAGAGCATAGGGCAGGGCAGGATGGTCATCGTGGGCTGTATACTACCTCTCTTTGGTACATCAACACCTAACCCCATCTGTAAGACAAGAGGGTTTCAAAACTACAAAGAATCGGATTATACTGTCTAGAGCTTATTGATGTGTACAGCACCATGACAGCCAGTAAGTGAGCAAACATACGTATGAGGGTCAGAAGGACTAAACAGAGCAACAGAGAAAGGCTGCCTTCTCCACCACAACCTATGGAATTCGGGATAAAGAAAAAAAAAACAAAAAAAAACTGCTGGGACTTAGTTGTGTATGTCCATTCAGAATGCAGTCTTCCTGACACTAATGGCCAATTCCTTGCAATTCGATAGAGAAACAGATCTCTGCGGAGGTGGCAGCAGTAGTGACACTTCCTATCACCTCTCTAATCTTATGGGATGTTCCCCTTTAAATTATCCGATCTCAAACTGACAGATGGGACTAGTTCTTACGATCAGTCCCGACAGGAAGCTACAAAGCAGATGCTTGCCCTTTAAGAGGTTGTCCAGTTTAGAAATCCTATTTTCATACAGCCTATTGGGGAATTCTTCTTTAATTGGCGGGTGAGAGGGTCCTCTGCTCAGTATCTGCTCAGAGGGGAGGGTGTCACTCTGGAGGTCCTGTGGTACTGTAGGTCTCAGAGATGGCCCATTGATAAGAATAGACACTATGCAATGCTTAAAAGTGGCAACAAAGTTATTCCCTCTCCACTGGGAAGGGAATAACGAATTGATTGGCGGGAAGGGAGGGGGGGGGGGGCACCCCCACAATCACTACACCATTGTGATGGAGCAGCAAGCCAAACATGCGCAGTGCTCAGCCATCTCTGGCACTCCCATAGAGAATGAATGGAGCGGCACGGTGCATGCCGGACCTGCCGCTCCATCAGGATGAGGGGTACAGAATATGAAAAGTTATGGCTACACCCACTAAGCTACCACCATCTCCACAGAAAACGCTGAGAGAAAGAAAGACTCTGCCCTGCCCATCTGCTCTGAGTCTGAATCATCTGATTGCTCTATAAAAAAAAAATGTGATAATAAATGAGCATATACACGTACGGAACAAAATACTGATGCATGGAAGAACAAGAATATCCTTAAAGGGGTATCCTGGTCACAACAAGCTATCCCACTATACACTGGATAGGCTATAACTGTTAGATGGGTGTGGGTCCAACTGCTCAAACCCCCACCAATGACAAGAATGGGGGTCCACTGTGTTTTGTTTGAATGTAGTGATGTCATGATATGTGCACCACTAAAGTTCATTGGACTGCCAGAGAGGGCCAAGCCCTACACTCCACCGTCACGTCCATAGAGATTAATTAAATGGTAGTGAGCATGCTTAAAGGGGTTGTCTCACTTCAGTAAGTTGCATTTATCATGTAGAGAAAGTTAATACAAGGCCGTTACTAATGTATTGTGATTATCCATATTGCCTCCTTTGCCGGCTGGATTAATTTTTCCATCAGATTATACACTGCTCGTTTCCATGGTTACCGTCAGCGGTGGTCGTGCTTGCACACTATAGGAAAAAGTGTCAGCCTCTCTGGTGGCCGGGAACATGAGAGCATATTTAGGCTACAGTTTTTTCCTATATTGTGCAAGCACGACCACCACTGACGGATTGCAGGGTGGTCTGTAACCATGGAAATGAGCAGTGTATAATGTGATAGAAATTCTGGATTTTTTTTCCCATGAGCCCATGACAGTACCTTTAAGAGAGCCCGCCTCCATCCAGGACAGGAAACCCTGTGGAGGGCTTTAAAGGAGGGAAATTGCCCCAATAGCACCAGTTAATCGCGAGAACTCGTCCTCATCTTTACTACTGTAAAGCTCTATAAGAATTCTTATATTTTTTTCACTTTAAAAAAATAAAATATATATATATATATATGCTGCAGAATAGGCATCTGGCTAATGTTCTGGAAGAAACTATCACCCTTACTGCTTCTTCCAAACTGCACAAACAGCCTAGAAGATTTTCTCCACTGGCTAGTAACTTAAATATTCAGAGAGGCACCTCCTGACGTCTAGGCAATTCGTTCTCGTTTTTCAGGGATTGACAAAAAGGAAGGAAGGACAATGTCTTGAGATCTATGAAAAGGTGAAACCACCTTGGGAAGGAAGGAATGAATGATCTGGTCTAATGAGAACTCTATCCTCCAGAATATTAGCAGAGGGAAGGGATGCCGAGAAATTTCCACTGTTAAGGCCAATAGATCTTTTGATTTGGTACCTCCCTGTCTATTCAGGCAGGATAATACGGTAGCATTGTCCGAAAAGTTTTTTACCCCTTTTTCTAGAAGTTTGGGCAGAAAGCCCTTCAGGGCTAGGAGAACAGTTCTCAACTATGGTGCTATTGGGGGCAATGTACCTCCTTTAAAGCTCTCCACAGGGGTTCCTGTTTCCTGTCCTGGATAGAGGCGGGCTCTCTCAAGGGTGCCGTCATGGGCGTAAGGGAAAAATGAATCCAGCCAGCAAAGGAAGCAATATGGGTAATAGCAATACATTAGTAAGTGCCGGGCTTACATTAACTTTCTGTACATGATAAATGCCATTTACTGAAGTGAGACAACCCCTTTAACTTGTCACTACAATCACAGGGAACTCCAATACTTGTGCTTGCTATCAGTTCTAACCAGAATACTCCTTTAATTCTTTAAGTCTTCATTTCTCAGATCAAGAAATTTTGCAGACAATGTGCCAAAGCTAGTTAGTACTCAACAGATCAGCAGAAACGGTTCTAAGTCTCTGTTCACATCTGCAGTGGAGGCCCAGTGTTAAGCCTCTGTCGCAGACTCTGTAGTTTGGACAGGGGCAGAGCACTGTATGCAATAAAGTACATAACAGCAGAAACCATAGTAAGTCAATAGGGGTCTGTGAGTCACTGCCCACGTCCACTGTGCAATGAATCCCGCACTGTGCTGTGTTTTCAATTCATAATACAAATCACAGATGTGAACAAAGCCAAAGATGAAGCGTCACAATTGCCCACAGTAATCAGTCAGAACGCCTCATTTTCAAGCTTGATGCTGAAAACTGAAAGTTGGGATCAGACTGGTTTCTATGTGCGAGACAGACATCTTTTTTTGGAAACTATTTTCATGTGTGAGGTCCTAATGGTTCTTCAAAATACAGTAAGTCTTGGATATTTCCTTGAATTTAGTTACCAGCTGCTCCGCAAGCTATTCACATTCCATTAGAATAGGCATTAAAGGCTACAAAAACCTGTGAAAAGCCTAAACCGTAAGATTAAAAATGTGTAAAAGCTTCTGTACAACTAAGAATATATAAAATAATCTTGTAAGGAGGAGTGTGACATAAACTGGCCATAAACCTAACACCTAAAGACCATCTCCTTCAACTGACCCACAATCATGTACATCGAGATCTAGCAAGCTCTCATGTTAAATGGTTTGTCCGGTTTCAGGAGGAAACCGGAGAGCCCCCTTAGATCTACCTGAAATAAAAACAGGTAAGTACTTACTTCACAGATCCTGTGGCACCGCTCCGATTCTAGTGACCGGACTGTTAACTCAGCAGCAGCGGTTACGTCAACAACATTCAACTAGCCTCATCAGGTGCACCGCTGAGACCAGTGATTGGCTGAAGTGGTCATATGTTGTTGACATATCACCACTATAGCTGGGAAAATCAGAGGGTGGGCACAGGCTCTGTAAGCCAAGTAAGTACCCTGTTCTCCATTTCAGGTGGATCCAGGGGGTTGCCCGGTTTCCTCCTTAAACTGGAAATCCCCTTTAACTGCAACAGAGACCGTGCTTAACTCCAAGACCAACCCACACCAAATGTTATCAACTGATGGCAGATGTTGAGGGAATGACACTATAGGTGTATTTGTGTATGGCCAGGTTTATTCTATAAGTCAATGCTTCATGAGGCATGCGTGCTGCATGCAAAGGCAAGACTAAGTAGGTTGTCATTAAGCGCCTGAACCATTTTCACACCCATGCACAGACAACATCTCTCTATAACGAGACAGCAGCACAATACACAACAGTCTCTGTCTAAAGTGGATAAATGCCCAAGAGCAGAGACTCGGGACAGTAAGCACGTGTTAGCCTCTGTTCCATACAACCCCATATACTGAAGTCTGACATTACGTCACTTGGATACACAGTAAGAATGCATTCACTCAATCATATGTATTTGCAGTACGCAAAAGGTAGATCTGCACAATATGGATGACGTCTGTGTTGCATTTTTGGGGAACAGACATAAGGACGTGGAGAACACACAGATGATTCATGTGCTTTCCGCACCTGTATGCCTGGCCCACAGAACATAGAACATGTCCTATACTCGGCTGCAAAATGCAGTTCACGGACCCATTGACGTCAATGGGTCCACATAAAAAGAAAAAGGCAACACAGATGTCAAATGGACGTCATCCGGCTTTTGCGGACTGCAAAATACATATGGTCGTTTAAATGCCCCCCTAAGTCATTCTTGCCTTGCATGTACCCTGCTATTACCTGACAACATAGCCGTTATGGATAGGATCTCATTAGAACAATTGAAGTCACAACTGGCAATGACCATCTTGGCAAGCTGGGGGTCGAGGGGAAACTCTGCCATCATGGATCCCAGTTCAGTCAGATCACCATCATCATTTAAGGCAGCAAGGTAATTTAGCAACTCCAAAGCTCGCATCAGTGTTTCAGGGGCTATGGACAGAAGAAAAAAAAAAAGTTAATAAATGTCGTGCAAAAAAAAAACTCACATTAAAGGGGTTCTCCAGGTATTCAGTCTAATTAGTGACTGGTGCTAATCTCTGGAAGCAAGTGCTTTTACATAGGATTTACCCTCCCTTGTTTCGCGCTCTTCTGCCGGGCCCCCGACCGAATGTGGCCACTTATTTTCCTGTTTAGCTGCTCAACAGCCACATCCAGTTGGAAGATGGGTGGAAAAGCCTGCAGCAGGCGACTGCGGCGTCGGGGGGGGGGGGGGGGGGGTAAGTCTTATATGTAAAAGAGTTTCCCTCCACAGGTTAGCACCAGTGACCAAATTGATGCCACAGAGAAGATGCATCAGACATATTCAAGGCCAAGAATGTTCAAATAAAGAAGAGGTAAGCATAGCACTATATTGAGTTATGATGCTATGTAACCCTTAGGGCTCTTTCACACGAGCGAATGCAGTGGGTGGAATCTGCCTACCTACCTTACATCTGGTGGCATTAGAGGTAGAGCTTGCTAAGAGTTCATTTGCATACCCGCTTCCCAGAATTCCAGAGGAACGTGCACGGCTCATAAGTCTCCTCACGTCGTTTAAGGTGCTCTCCCTAAGCAAATTTTGCATTCCCCAAAGCATGGACCATTCTTTAACCCATTCGCTACCAGCACAGTTTCATGCAGCAGAGACCTGCGGCTAATTACCGTGACCAGCAGTAATGCCGATTGAGGTAATTAAAGGCTTTAGATGCCGTGATCAAGTGAGATCACGGCATTTAAATGCGCAAAAAGCCGGAAGCTCGCGCTTCTTGGCTTCCTACCGATGTCTCATGCAGCCAATGTGGGCATCAGTAGTTGCGCTGAACACTGCAAGCCTCGCTGGTGAGGCTTTAAGTGTTCATGCTGCAATTCTTATTTTGGCCACCCGATGGCAGGCCAGGATAAGAAATTAGCAACTTTTAGTTTAAATGTCATTTTAAAAATCCCTGATAGAACAAAATCTAAAATGTATTGGCTCAAAATTTTTTTTTTTTTTTTATAAATAAAAAAATATATAAAAGTTTAAATAAACCCCCTTAGGCTACTTTCACACTAGCGTTCGTCGGTCCGCTCGTGAGCTCCGTTTGAAGGAGCTCACGAGCGGACCCGAACGCAGCCGTCCAGCCCTGATGCAGTCTGAATGGAGCGGATCCGCTCAGACTGCCTCAGTCTGTCGGCGTTCAGCCTCCGCTCCGCTCGCCTCCGCACGGACAGGCGGACACCTGAACGCTGCTTGCAGCGTTCGGGTGTCCGCCTGGCCGTGCGGAGGCGTGCGGATCCGTCCAGACTTACAATGTAAGTCAATGGGGACGGATCCGTTTGAAGATGCCACAATATGGCGCAATCTTCAGGCGGATCCGTCCCCCATTGACTTTACATTGAAAGTCTGGACGGATCCGTCCGAGGCTATTTTCACACTTAGCTGTTATATGCTAAAAATAATGCAGACGGATCCGTTCTGAACGGAGCCTCCGTCTGCATTATTATGATCGGATCCGTTCACAACGGATCCGATCGAACGCTAGTGTGAAAGTAGCCTTACCATATAATTAAAAAATAAAACCCTAAATAACAGTTAATATAAACATCATGGGTATAATCGCGACAGAAAACGTCGATACTATTAAAATATATATTTTTTTAAATTCCAATACGGCGAATGGCGTAATGGAAAAAGGGGTCAAGATGGTCAATTTGCCATTTTTTTAATTGCTTCTTACCCCAAAAAATGTGATAAAAAAGTCACGCACATGTAAAACTTAAAGTTTAAATTTATTTTTACGCTATTTAGACATAAAAATATTGGGCATCTTTGTAATCGTACGGACCCAGAGAATGAAGGCCATGGGTCAGTTTTGCCGTAAATGAAACGCCGTGGAAAACAAACCCGTAAAACGATGGATGTATTGCATGTTTTTTTTTCCAATTCCACCCCATTTTGGAATTTTAATGCTTTCCGTTACATTTTATGCAATAATTAATTGTGGCATTAGAAAGTACAACCTATCTTGCAAAAAAATAAACCCTCATACAGCTATGTGACCGGAAATATAAAAAAAGTTATGGCTCAAGGAAAATAGGGAAGAAAAATAAAAATCGCAATAACAAAAAAACCTCCGGAGGCCTAAGGGTTAACCACCACATAGGGCACATGTTTCCATGTTCATGAATTAAAGCCATTGCAGCTTTCATCCCTTGGATGAGCACACTGGCTACACCCATACATGTAAGCTGCAATGCTTGGAAGAAGAGGGGTTAATAAGTAGTGCATTCGTAGACTATTGCTATAAGGGCGATATTTGGATTTGAACAGATGTTTGCAGCTCTGCTCTAAGCAGTCAACTGTTTGTCAGTATTACACTTCCCAGCTGAAACGTTCATAGACGCCTTCGTTTTACATGGCTAACGGCAAATGACTTAATTAAGCTCGACTTAAAGGAACATTGAGAACTGAATGTTCCTCCACTGCTTGGCGAAATTAATAACCAATCATTTTCACCGAACATAAGATGCAAGAATGAACACCAGGAGAAATCCTTTAGAAAAGCACAGCTCCAATGACAAAACCATTACAAGTGCTTTACCAATTACACAGTATAATTTGTCCACGCTCGGGATCTTACCTGGTGGATCCATGAAGTCAAAGTGTACCAAGTCATCAATACCAAGCTTTTTCAGCTGCAGCACCACTGAACCCAAGTTGGATCTCAAAATCTCCGGGTATGTGTTGTCCTAAAAGGGAGAATAAAACAATCATGAAAAAACATTATAATGAAACCTGTAGAAGACGTGTCATCTCATCACTGTCATTTAATAGGCACCTGTCAGCAGATTTGACCTGTTACATGTGCACTTGGCAGCTGAAGACATCTGTGTGGGTCCCATGTTCATATGTGCCCGCATTGCTGAGAAAAATATTGGGCCAGATTTATCATTAGCTCAGGTCAGAATAATGGAGTGAAAAAGTCCCAAAAAAAGTCCCAAACGCTAAAACTGCGCACAAATTTGCGACTTTTTTCTGCTCTGCACTAGGCTCGCCAGTTTTCTGAAAGTGGGTGTGTTTTCTTATGTAAATGAATCTCTAGACAGATTTAGTATTGGGACCATTTAAAAAGGTCGCAATTTCACTCCAGTGAGGACCATGCTCATCTTGAGACTTTTTAATAGAACAAGCGACTTTTTCATAAAGATGTGCGACTTTCGTAAAGCTGCTTACTGACGGATAAACTGCTACCGTCAAACCACATTTATTACAGTCTTAAAGGGCCGATCATAAATCTGACTTGGCTAAAACTGACTTTAGCCATATGTTAAAGTGGAGTGAGCTGTCAGAGTCATGATAAATCTGGCCCTATGTTTTTATATATGCAAATGAGCCTCTCAGAGCAACAGGGGCATTGCCATTACACCTAGAGGTTCTGTTCTCCCTGCAACTGCTGCGCCCTCTGCACTTTGACAGGGCCAGGCTGTGTGAACCACATCATGCCTGGTCCAGACTTCTAAAATCAAAATGGTGGGGAGCAGCAGTTGCAAAGAAAGCAGAACCTCTAGGAGTAGTGTAAACGCCCCAGTTGCACCTAGAGGCTCATTTGCATACATAAAGGAGATTTTTGTATAACTTACCAGTAAAATCTCTTTCTCGCTCTTCATTGGGGGACACAGAGACCTTGGGTATAGCTATGTCCTCTAGGAGGCGTTGACACTAGATAAAGCTGTTAGCTCCTCCCCTGGCAGCTATACCCCCTCCAGCCTGGAGAGAGAGCTTCAGTTTGTGAGAAGCAGTAGGAGAAGCAAGCTAAGAAAAAACACGGAACACCAACCATGGCAAAAGACCCAACGGGCTCAAACCATCAACTGCCACAACCGTGACCAAACAATAATACTGGGTGGGTGCTGTGTCCCCCAATGAAGAGCGAGAAAGAGATTTTACTGGTAAGTTATACAAAAATCTCCTTTTCTCGCCCATATTCATTGGGGGACACAGAGACCTTGGGACGTCCAAGAGCAGTCCGCAAGGGGGGGGAAAGAAACACAGACCCATGGAGCCAGCGCCCCTGCAGGCAACAGAAAACTGCTGCCTGCAAGACCAAGCTTCCAGAGGCGGTGCCCGCCGATGCATAAGTATGCACCTGGCAAATAATTGTGAATGAGCGGAGGAGGGCAGTAGCCGCCCCGCACAACTGCACGGCTGAACCTTGAACCATCCGAGCCCAAGAGCGCTAACCCCTCTGGTGAAAGGAGCCGCAACACTGAAGGGTGGAACCTTGCCCCGGGGACAGAAGTTCAAAAAAAAAATGCAGACGTGCAATTAACACCCTGGAGGCCGCCAATGTTATGCGAGGACCCTCCGGAAGACAAAACCAAGGCGAGCACGGACGCCGGAAGGAACTGGAGGCTGACAAACAGTCAGAGCCCTGACAAGGCCAAATGACCCAACTCCTGTTCCTTAGGGTGGGAAGGGGAGGTACGTAGTGATGGAAGGCCAGATTCTTCATTGAGATGAAAATCAGAGACCGTCGGGAGAAAGGAAGAACGGCCCCAGGGAAGCTCCTACCCCTGGCAGAACCAGGACAGGTTCAAGGGGAGAATTCCGGAGTGCTAAAAAGACCAAGGTCTGATCCCAGGCGGTAAAAGGAGGACGGCATGGAGGAACCGTACGGCTATTCCCTGTAGGAAGGAATTGAGGACCCCGGGTGGGTCAGAGGACGCTGGAAGGCCACACAGTGTCGAACCTATCCAGCCAAGAACCAAAGCCCAAGCAAAAAAAACCCCGATCCACCCCTGCTAAGGAGAAGCGCTCCACGGAAACGGAAGTGGTCCACCAATGTCCCCCCGAGCCGACCAGGTTTGACGGGAGACCGAGAAGCTGCCTGAATGAGGCATGTCCAACCGCAAGCCAGGAATCAATACATTGGATAGTCAAAGGTAGTGACGATATGAGAACCATTGATGGAAGAACTCCGTTAGCGACCGTGTAGCAAAACTGCTTGACGGAAGCAAACAACCAAACCAAGATTAGAGAGAAAAACTTCTGCCTCAAGGAGGAAGAAGAGAAGGGGTGTCCCGTTCCAGGAACCAAACTCCATCAACAGACGCGACAGCACCCCCCGCACATCCTGGCGTGGGGAGTCTCATAGTCTAGTCACGGAATCCGCAGCGAAAAGGCATGACTACATCGGACAGACATGCCGACACCAGTCAAGTATCGAGAGGTAGTGGTACACACCGGTAGCGCGCCCAGGACCAACGGTAGGAGTCACCTGTAGAAGGAGGAATACAGGAACGTCACAGGCCAACAGTCGGTCCAGAACGAGACCGAAAGAAAAAGAAAAAACCACAGAACCAAAAACCCTGCATCACATAGATGAGGGGGGTAGCAACAGAGGAACCACCAAGGTTTGCGGAATGGCCGTGAACCCCGAGCCAGAGAAGGAAGAACGGAAAGAGAAAGGGGGAAGGGGGAAGCCCGTTTCCCATCCGAGACCAGCAGTATACAGAAGTAGCCACCGGATGAAAGCAGGGATGCCATACTCCGCCAAAAGAGGAGCCTATGCAGCGTACGCCACCGAATACGGAGACAGAAGAATCCGTCAACTGACGAAGGAGCCGTACAGGAGGAGCCAGATTACGCAATGGCTACCACAGGACCCCCATACCGTAGAGGAATCCGGTAGAAGCCACGGTACCATACAGCCCCAGGGAAGGAGAGCTAACTTTAAAAACGCTCCACCCGGGAAGGGCGCTGAACAGGAACAACTGCCCAGCAAGCGTCAGGGTAGAACCCCTACCTGTTAGAATGCCCCACTGTAGCGACTGCGAACGCTAGTACCCGCACAGGCTGAACAGGCTGCAAAACTAAACCAGAGTGCCAACCCAAACACTTCCCACATCAGGAATGGTGGAAGAGAGTAAGGAGTCAGTGTAACACTTGGCCCTGTTGGCACGTAAACCATATATGTGCAATGGTGTACGCACCACTACTGATGCGGACAATACCGTTACTGACTGGGACAATGGAAACCCATAGAGATGGGAGTCTCCAGGACACAAGTGGTTTTGGGCAGGAGTTATAATCCTGCCCAAACCCAGCTCCAAAGGAACACAATGAGGAATAGCCACCGTATGTACTGGCGGAACTCATATAGTACTAGAGTAAGCGTACCGAGCACCGTCAAGTACCGACTGTCGCCACGCCCCCAATGAAATAAGCGCAGGCACCTAGAGCCGTGGCGCAGTTGAATTGCAGAATCTGAAGATGTACAGATACTCCCCCCCCGCTAGTGATCACTAGCGAAAGAGAGTAAGGCAAGTAGTAAGCACAATGACGCGCAACACTCCGCCTAAGGAAGGATAGTGCGACAGCCGGACCGTATCCAAACTGGCGCCACAGGCAGACACCCCACCAGGAAGGGGGGTTAATACCCACGGTGAAAACTAGTGCATATGGCAATCCTGTACCTTATGGGAGAGCAATTAGCACCCGAGAAAGGAGGTAATGGATACAGTACCCCTTGTAACCAGTGAGAATGGAAACACTCCACCAATGGAAGGAGCTAATGAATACGGCAGGTACAGAACCCAGTGGAGGTACAATTCCGCCACCTACAGAAGGGGGAATGCACTGAAAATAGTGTTATTGTACCTAGTCCACCTATGGCAGGGGACAAAGTATAAAGGTGAAAACCGGATCGTAGTAGTGCAATTACACCGGCTAAGGAAGGGGGTAATGCCCACGACGAGTGCTGCTGGCCACCGTAGACGCAACCTAAGGAGATTGATTCGGATTCACGTCAAGGCCCGAATCAGTGATTCTCCTCACCCCCCCTCCCTTGGGCGGACCCACTCCCGTGAGAGAGGGTGCACCTGAGCGTGACCCTGGGAGGAAGGAAGGGTGAGTGGAGATATCGAGGAGAAGACGACCTGCTGTGGTCCGCTTGCGCGCAGGTATACGCATTAGAAAATCGCCCCTAGCAGTCGCGGACTGCGCAGTTGGGGCTTATCAACCAAACTACCTGGGGGTGGATTGGGAACAGAGGTCCTGTATACAAAGGGAACCTGCGGAGAATTATCAACCCAACAACCCTAGAGGGTGGATTGGGAATTTCCAGTTTTTTTCCCCCACTGGAATCGCGCAGGTGGGGAATTATCAACCAAACGACCCCATGGGGTGGATTGGGAATTCCAGAGGTTCTCCACAGTATGGCTCAGGTAGATGAATATCGACCAAACGGCCCCGGAGGACGGATTGGGATCCCGCAGAGATCCTTAACTGAATTGCGCAGGTGGAGAATTACGGGAATACTTCAGCTGTCCTCCTGTGAGTTGCGAAGGTGGAGAGTTATCAACCAAACGACCCCGAGGGTGGAATGGGAATTCCAGAGGTTCTCCGCTGTATTGAGCAGGCGGAGAATTATCAACCAAACAACCCCGGAGGGTGGATTGGGAATTGCGGAGGCTCTCCGCTGTATTGAACAGGTGGAGAACTACCAACCAAACGACCCCGGAGGGTGGAATGGGAATCCAGAGGTTCTCCACTGTATTGAGCCGGTGGAGAATTATCAACCAAACGACCCCGGAGGGTGAATTGGGAATTACGGAGGCTCTCCACTGTATTGAACAGGTGGAGAATTATCAACCAAACGACCCCGGAGGGTGGAATGGGAGTTCCAGAGGCTCTCCGCTGTATTGAACAGGTGGAGAATTATGACCAATGACCCCGGAGGGTGGATTGGTAATTGCAGCGGTCCTCAACTGCATTGCACCGGTGGAAAAGAATCAACCAAGCTTCCCCTGAGGGTGGGTTGGGAACTGTCAGAGGTCCTCCACTGGTCCACGCAGGTGGAGGATTATCAACCAAACGGCCCAGAGGGCGGAGTGGGAAACTACGGTAAGAGAGGTCGTCACATGTCCGGGGCATGACACGGGCCCATTTTCGTGCCGCACAGTCAGAGTGGACATGACTGAGTGGAGTAGGGCCTGAATGGAGGCAGACATTTATTTCCAGCTTCATTTAATTTTTTTTTTTTTTACTTTTTAAAAACTGGTCTGCCTAGCCTCAAGTGGATAAGAGGCAGGAAGGAGTTAACAGTGCAATAAGCAATTTTTCTAGGCCATCCAACCCCTGATAATCCGGAGCTGGCCCAACAGAAGTGGCTGGCCGGAAAGGGTTAACCAATAACGACATTAGGTCCAGGGGCGGTGCTGATGGGGGCGGGGCAGCGGCAGCTAGGCGGGAATTATTCGCGCCGGTCCGCCACCCTCCCCCTCTGAGTCGCGGCCTAGCAGGTCGCGAAACCAGGGCCTAAAGTTCCGATGCACAGCCACCCCGGACCCTCCCCCTCTGTACTGAAGTCAGCCGGAGGGTGGAGGGACCCGGAGCGGAGCGCGACACACATCCCGCCTGAGAAGCCGCACCGCGGCCGGGATGACAACAGGGGAAGGAAGCCTATAGGCCCCAAGAGAAGCCGGGGCCTAAATTTGCAGCGGCGCCCGGAGGACCGGGATGCTCACCCCGCGGCCGAAATCGTGACAGCCGGAGGTCCATGTTAAGTAAGTGCCCCGCGGCGCGAGACAACCGCAAGTTGTCAGATGTCCGCGAACGGCCAGGGGCATTAACCCTTTCGGAGCTGCGTGCTTGACGCCTGCTCCCGAAAGTAAAATGAAGGATACTGCAGCAAGTGGACGCCTGCTCCCGAGACGGACTGGGCTCCAGTCTTTTGCCGGAGGTGCCCCGGGAAAAAGATACATTAACCCTCTAAGAGCCGGAAGCAGTCGGCCTAGAGGGCAAGTGAGAGGGGGACCGCGTGTCGCATGGCGCCCGCCGGATTAAACCCCTGCTCTCTTTCAGGGGTCTTGCCATAGTTGAGTAAAGCCCCCTGGCCGTTAACCATAGGGTGACCCAGACTTTCAAAGATGGAGGGAGGGGCAAGGTGTCTTCATACTCACCTAGTCCCATGTACTCACCTCTCTCATCCTCTTCTCTTCACCCTCCCTAAGTGGACCTCAAGGTCACCTTCTCCAGCAGGGTCACCTCCTCAGCAGCTGGCACCGGAGTGGCAGGCGTCTGGTATGGCGGGAGGGTCTTCTCTTTGGCGGACCTAGGTGACCCCTTGGCTGGCGGGATGCAGGGGAGCGAGGCTGCCCTGGTCCACTTTGTCTTCTGTGGGGGAGGCAGCAGTGCGGAATCGGCACTGGCGCAACTCGACCCCGGGAGAACAGGGAGGCGAGGCGACCACTGTTGTCCCATCTGAAAAGGAAGGAAAAAAATAAAATCTTCAGGAGATCCCTGCAGAGCAGGGAGGTCTTGCCTCCTATTGACACTAGAAAAAACTGAAGCTCTCTCTCCAGGCTGGAGGGGGTATAGCTGCCAGGGGAGGAGCTAACAGCTTTATCTAGTGTCAACGCCTCCTAGAGGACATAGCTATACCCAAGGTCTCTGTGTCCCCCAATGAATATGGGCGAGAAACTTCATTTTTCTCAGCAATGCGGGCACATATGAACATGGGACCAACACAGATGCCTTCAGCTGCCAAGTGCACATGTAACAGGTCAGCCAGTGTCCTAGCTACAAATCTGCTAAAGATGCCCTTTAATGGACCGGTCCCGATTAGTGCTTCTGTGGCTGGAATAACTCAAATCCTATATTAAAGGAATTTCCCCATAATCATTATTTTCCCCCCAAAAAAACAATGCCCTCAGCTTGTAAACAGACTACTCCATGGTAAAGTAAACTTACTTAGAAGAGAATCTCAAAGTATTTTAACCCTTTTCTGCCGTCCCTCTCCTCATACCATGTGAGTGCAGGTCCTAACTCTGGAACTACAGCTCACAGAAGCACCACTCACTGTCTCCCAGCACCTCTGCTTCCTGTGCACTGCTGACACAGACTCTCCTCTCAAAGGTCCTCAGCAATTTAGGGACCATGAGAGCGGTGCACAGGAGACAAACTATGGTACAAACAATTATTTTTATTATGCTGTCAATAAAAAAACATTGATGTCTGCCCCACCAGCCACTAGAGATGGATGCCCAGCCCAGCTGCTTCTCATATAATAGTTATGTCCCCACAGCTGGAGGTGCTCTGACAATGCAATTAAAATGCAGCTCACGGAGCATGCTCACCCTGTGCAACGGGGACAGGGAAACCTAGCACTTACCACAATACTGTGCATGCTCAACCGCCAGGAAAAACTACAAGGACACGTCCAGTAGCCATAAGGAATCAACTCTCAATTGCTTACTTTGGGGGGTTAGGTATGGGCAAATTATGTCATGTAGAAAACTCAGCATCTTTTCATACTTACGCTTTCATATAAAGCAGCTACTGAGCCATCGGCGAAAAGTTGGGAATACCCTTTAAAGGGGTTTTCCAGGATTCCTCAAGATAGGTCATCAGTATCTTAGTGCTTGTGAATGAGACTGAGCTGCAATACCAAGCACAGCACGCTACACAATGTACAGCGCTGTGTGTGGTAAGCATGGAGAAAGCCGCGGTGCTCACAGGAGTGTAATAACCCTTTTCCCACAGTTTAAAGGATCCAGGGTTATGAAATATCGGATGCCATGTATTCCAGGTCCTTCATTAATTAAAGGGAGTCTGTCACCAGCATTTCACTTTTTTAACCCTTCCCACAGCTCCCTAGCATGCTTACAGTTAACAAAAACGTTACCTCTGGCATCAATCCTGAACTTATAGAACCATCAAGGAATGGGCATCGCAGTGCGCATGCGCAGGCCAAAGGAATGAGTGCACAGGCGCGGGATATCGGCAGAACAACAAGTTAGTAGAAAGGCAGTCAGAGGGAAAGGATGGGTGGGCGGAGGGTAGGAAGGGGCGGGGGGAAGCAATAAAAAAGGCTGAGCTAGCAGGGCACCTAAGAGAGTAACGCCGCCCCTGGGCACTTGCGAGCCCTTATTTGCATATCTAAGGCTACTTTCACACTTGCGTTCAGAACGGATCCGTCTGCATTATTTTGTAAAAAAAAATTTAAGTGTCAAAGTAGCCTCAGACGGATCCGTCCAGACTTTACATTGAAAGTCAATGGGGGACGGATCCGTTTGAAAATTCAAACGGATCCGTCCCCATTGACTTACATTGTAAGTCTGGACGGATCCGTTTGCCTCCGCACGGCCAGGCAAACACCCAAACGCTGCAAGCAGCGTTCAGGTGTCCGCCTGCTGAGCGGAGCGGAGGCCAAACGCTGCCAGACTGATGCATTCTGAGCGGATCCGCATCCATGCATTAGGGCTGGACGGAAGCGTTCGGGGCCGCTTGCGAGAGCCTTTGAACGGAACTCACAAGCGGAGCCCCAAACGCTAGTGTGAAAGTAGCCTTATAAAGATAGTTTTTGATGGTTCTATAAGTCCAGGATTGATGCCAGAGGTAACGTTTTTATTAACTAAGCATGCTAGGGAGCTGTGGGAAGGGTTAAAAAAGTGAAATGCCGGTGACAGACTCCCTTTAAGCTGAGTGGATGTGATGCTTATAAATTGCAGCATTGGGGGACACACTGTAGTAAGCAGAGCAGTCATTTCTATGACAGTGCCACTTGCTGGATACATGAAGTCATTGTCTCATACTACACACTAAGCAAGAAAAGCCAGGGAACGAGCAGCAGGACCACGCAATGAATACTGACACATGGGGAAATTAAATTACTATGGAGATGGAAAGAGGGCTAGAAACGCGATTGGGGCACAAAAGAAATAAAAAGGGGAGACGAGAATAGGCCATTAAGGATAATATCTTCACCCACTACAGTTTTTAATTAGCTCCTGTGTTACTTGCAGATTTCAACCCCTGTAAAAAAGGGAAATAAAAAACACAACCTACCTGCATTTCTGTTTTATACGCCTTCTCTGTGTAAAGTCTGAAGCATTTGCCGGGCCTGGTACGACCAGCACGACCTGCTCTTTGCTGTGCGGAAGCCTTGCTGATAGCAGTAACCAGAAGAGACTCTACCCGAATTCGAGGGTTGTACACCTATTCATGCACATAAGAGCCACATTAACACATTCCATAACGATATCAAAGTGAAAGTCACAGCAACTACAATTTCCTACATCAGTGATAAAAAGGTCAATGTACCTTTTGCTTAGCAAATCCAGGATCGATCACAAATACAACACCATCAATGGTTAATGAGGTCTCAGCGATGTTAGTGGATACCACAACCTAAAAAGTGACAAGAGGAAACTTAGAAAATCATGGAAAACAGATTGCCAATGTTACTTCCATACATATTCAGTTACCACATTGTGCAGGTTTTTCTTTTTCACAGATTTTTTTTATTTTTAAGTAATTTGCCCACATTTACTAAGTTTACACCTGCATTTGTTGCAAATGGAGATACGACCTGTCACTGCCCATCAATCTTATAAAGTGACGAGTGGGTGTGGTCTGGAAGAAGATGTAGTTTCAGCTCGATTTATTAGCATCAACCCTACCAGACAATATGCCTGGTTTAATATGGTTCATCATGTTGACCTCACCACTCCTACTTTTACGGGAGCTGTCTTACAAAGACATTCACAACATATTAACCCTATTTGGGCATATGGACTAAATAGCGAAGGCTCCCTCACTTACAAGAGAGGAGAGAGCATCTAGGGATACTTTCACACTAGCAGCAGCCTTCTCCGGCGGGTGAACAGCCTGCCGGATCTGTGTTGCCGTGACCCCGTAGTTTTATTCCAGCCGCCTCTCTGCCAGACCTCCGGCCTGCCCCCATTATAGTCAATAGGGCTGGAGCTGCCCTCCGGCGGCACAAGTGAACTAGTGGCAGCACGGAAGCGCCAGGCTGTCCACCCGCTGTAACAGCCTTCTGGAGAAGGCTGCCGCTAATATGAAAGTAGCCTAACAAATAGTGACCATCGCCCTGTGAAAGAGACATCAAACTGTTGTACTGTGCTCGGCTGTCTGTCAGTCCCATGAACCTGGACTGGTGTGGCAGTTTACAGGAGACACGTCCCTACCCCTTCCCCCACCCTTTAGTGAGCCAGTGGATCATTGCCATGTGCCAATCTTGGGGTGATCCCCGTTCTTGTTCTCTCTGCTCTTATACTCACTTTCCTTCCTATTGCACCACTGGGTTTCTTGGGTGGAGGGGGTTCAAATATTCTCTGCTGTTGCTGGGGTGGAAGGGTAGAATATAGAGGGATGATCTTTATATCCCCAACTTCAGGTCCCAAGTCATCAATTTCTCTTTTTATCCTTTTGCACGCTTCATCAATTTCCTAAAGGACAAAAATGAAACATAGAAAGGGGAAAATTAATTCAGAAACAGCGGTCATGTGGCATGTACAGGTGAAACTCGAAAAATAAGAATATCATGCAAAAGTTTATTTATTTCAGTAATGCAACTTAAAAAGGTTGAACTAATACATGAGAGACTCATTACATGCAAAGCGAGATATTTTAAGCCTTTGTTATAATTTGGATTATGGTTTACTGCTTAAGAAACCCCAAAGACACAATCTCTGAAAATTATAATATTACATGAAATCAATTTAAAAAAAGGGTGTTAAATAGAAAAATGTAGGACCTCTGAAGAGTATAATTATGCATATGTATTCAGTACTTGGTTTGGGCCCCTCAATACGGCGTGGCATGGATGCCATCAGGCTGTGGCACTGCTGAGGTGTTATGGAAGACCAGGAGGCTTCAATAGCAGTCTTCAGCTCTTCTGCATTGTTTGGCCTCATGTGATCTTTCTCTTGGCAATGCCCCATAGAGTCTCTATGGAGTTCAGGTCAGGCGAGTTTTCTGGCCAATCAAGCACAGTAATCCCATGGTCATTGAACCGGGTATTGGTACTTTTGGCAGTGTGGGCAGGTGCCAAGTCCAGCTGGAAATGAAGTCACCATCTCCATAAAGCTGGTCTGTGGAATAAAGCATGAAGTTCTCCAAAATCACCTGGTAGACTGCCGAGTCGACTCTGGACTTAATGAAACACAGTGGACCAACACCAGCAGATGACATGGCTCCCCAAATCACAGACTGTGGAAACTTCACACTGGATGTCAAGCATCTTTCATTGTGTGCCTCTCCATTCTTCCTCCAGACTCTGGGTCCTTAGTTTCCAAATGAGATGCAAAAGTTGCTCTCATCAGAAAAGATGACTTTGGACCACTGAGCTAAAGACCAGTTCTTCTTTCTTTAGCCCAGGTAAGACGCTTCTGACAATGTTGTTCAGGAGAGGCTTGACAAGAGGAATACGACATTTGAAGCCAATGTCCAGGATCCGTCTGTGTGTTGGTGGCTCTTGATGCAGTAACTCCAGCCTCAGTCCACTCATTGTGAAAGTCCCCAACACTTTTGAATGGCCTTTTCCTGACAATCCGCTCCAGACTGCGGTCATCCCTGCTGCTTGTGCACCTTTTCCTTCCACACAACTTTCTATTATTGTGCTTTGATACAGCACTTTCGGAACATCTAACTGCTTTTGCAAATACCTTTTGAGGCTTTCCCTCCTTATGGAGGGTGTCAGTGATGGTTTTCTGCACAGTCTTTCCCATGATTGTGATTCCTACGGAACCAGACAGAGACCATGTAAAGGCTCAGGTACGCTAGTATGGACTAATTAGCTGACTAGAGTGTGATACTTTGAGCCTAGAATATTGAACCTTTTCACAATATTAAAATTTTCTGAGATTGTCAATTTGGGGTTTCATAAGCTATAGGCCATAATCATCCAAATTATAACAAAAGGCTTGAAATATCTCGCTTTCCATGTAATGAGTCTCTCTCATAAGGTTCACCTTTTAAGCTGCATTACTGAAATAAATGAACTTTTGCAAAATATTAACATTTTTCTGAGTTTCCGCTCTAAACTCAATGCTCTCTAGGCGGTCAGCTTAGGTTACAGCCCAACAGTGGAGCCGGCCGCACAAAGTCACAAAGCAGCCAAAGGACCACAATTAGAACAATAATGAAAAGCTGCAAGGAATACTAATGTACCGATCTCTGAACAACAAAAGGAACAATGAATAAGGGAGGTATATAGGTAATCTGTTATGGCAGACACCTTTTAAGAGGTTACCCCATGAAAATCATTTATAACCTATCCACAGCATAGGTGAAAGGTGTATCAGATTGAGTGACCAGTGTCATATCGGCCACACATGCAAATTACCACTCCATCCACGCCAGGCCCCAGCAGTCAGATCTCAGCCCTTAGGACATCATAGACTATAATGGGGTCCGTTATGTTTCCACTCAGAAGATGATTTTTGAGCGGAGACAGAAGTTGTGCATGCAGAACTTTTGTCTCTGCTTCAAAATCATCTTCTAAGCGGAAACATAACGGACCCCATTATAGTCTATGGGGTCCTAAGGGCTCAGTTTGGCATCAGTTATGTGCCTTTCCGTTATCCTGCTCCTAAATGGAGCAGGAGAACGGAAAGGCTGAACAGTGATGTGAATGAAGCCTTACACATTAAAACAAGATACACTGTATGGAGGAAAGTATTAGGGAAACTCTGAATCATTGAATTCGGGGGGTTTTATTCAAGTCCCATTGTCAAAGGTGTATAAAATCCAGGCATTTGTGAAGGAATGGCTCGGTGTGAAGAGCTCACTGAATTTGATCATGGCACTGTAACAGGATGTCACCAATGTTAGTCAGTTGAGGAAAATTCTCTCAGGATTCCAGCACCAGCTGTGAGAGGGATTATTGCAAAGTGGAAGCGAATAGGAACCACAGCAACTTTGTGTAGACCAGAAGTTACAGAGCAGGGTGGCCCAGTGCTCAGGAACATCAATGCTCTGACTTAACAGCAGAGTCCAAACCTCCTCTGACATCAGCACAAAACTGTGCACCAGGAACTTCAATGCATGGGTTCCAAGCCTTACATCATTGAGCACAAGGCCAAGCACTGGACTCTGGAGCAGAGGAAACGTTCTCCTTGAAGTGAAGAATCACATTTCTCTATCTGCTGGCCTGATGGACAAGTCTGGGTTTGGTGAATGTTACCTGTCTGACTGAATTGCATCAACTGTAAAGTCTGGTGGTTGAGGAATAATGCTGTGGGGTTGTTTTTCAGGAGTTGGCCTAGAAGCCTTAGTTCCAGTGAAGGGAAATCTTACTGCTTCACCAAACCAAGACACTTTGGACAAATGTATGCTCTTCTGTTTCAGCACGACTCTGCCCTAGTACACAAAGGTCCAAAAAGCCATGGTTTGGCGAGTTTGCCTTGGAAGAACAACTGAACTGCAAAGAGTCCTGACCTCAACCTTGAATACCTATGGGATGGACTAGAACACAGACTGTGAGCCAGGCCCCTTAACCATTTGTATCTGACCTTACTAATGCTGTTCTGGATGAATGTCTGTGGCAATTTTTGTCCACACAAAAAATTTATAGAAAACCTTCCCAGAAGAGAGGAAGCCGTTTTAGCTGCAAAGGGTGGTCAATGAATAATCTGATCGTGCTTGATGTACCCTCAAGGCTATGTACACCTTTGGGGGCAATTGTTTTTTATTATTGCATTGTACATCTTTAGAGCCAAATCATTTTTTCTATTGTTTTTTTAATTAAAAATAGGGAGGCCTTTTTGTGTAAAGAGCTTAGATCCTCTTGTAGCTGCCTGTGGATTCTCTGTCTTTTCCCATCATCTGGGGAGCAGACGGACTCCTTTTCTCTGCTCTCTCACATTATAATTAACACGCCCATCTCATTAGTATTCACTTCGCTGGGCGGTATTTTCCTGTCCCCGACATTCGGAGATCCTGCGCATGCGCCCGGCACCCTCACTCGCCGGGATCACATTGCGCCAAGTGAATACTAATGAGATGGGTGTGTCTAAGGATCCGGCAGTTGGGACGCGGCTGGGTACAAATGCGGCACAAAGAACGCCCCTTGGGCAGAAAGGACAGGTGATTATAAAGATTTTTAACGTTTTACAATGCGCACAGGGATAATACTTATATGAATTGGAAACTTATTATAAGACCTAGGGGGGGGCATATAAAGAGCTAATTATGCTCAGAAGGCCTGACAGTGTCCCTTTAAAGCTCAGTCCTTATCTTTCAGATAAGAACGGGGCTTCAATAAGTGTTTATGACCTCCTAGTGGTTTAGAGATCAGGCTTAGAGGCACAACTGAAAGTACCAGTCACACAGCAAGAAAAAAACTGTTAACCCATTGTGACAGAATGTCTCAATATTTTTAATAAAGGCCAATTGAAAATGATTTTAGCCAAAAAAAAAATGAGTAAAATGCAATCAAAAATTGCCTCCAAAAAGGTGTACATAGCCTTTAAAGGGATAGTCCCATGTTATGCTATGGCCTCCATGTTACCCAACAGATTTCCTTCTGTCAGTTCTCCTTAAAGGGAATCGGTCATCAGGTTTTAGCATATTAAGCAGTTACCATTGCAATGTACAATAAACTACTTTCTTTACAGCAAGGGTCTTTTTTTTTTCATGTTGTCATTTAGATTTTAAAAAGCAATTTTTCAGTTATAATGAACCTTCAAGGTGCCCAGAGGGGTGTTATTCCTCTCCTCTAGAGCCCAGTAACGCCCCCCCTGCAGTGCCCAGCACGCCTCCTTAAATACACTTCCTCCCACAGCTGAGCTGAACTGCGCCGCCCCCTCTGCTACATCATATATATTCAACAGATGAACCTTGCTTCATCCTTTCTTGTGCATGAAATCTTGCGCAGCCGCAGTATTGCCGACTCCAGCGGCTCCTGAGGCAAGAGCGCTCCGATTATGTCACTGGGCCCGGCGTATGCCCAGTGACACTATTGAGGCTGTTGTCGATACTGCGGCTGCGTGAGATTTCATGCGCAAGAAAGGATGAAGCAAAGTTCGTATGTTGAATATAATATATGACGTAGCGGAGGGGGCTGCGCCGTTCAGCTCGGCTGTGGGAGGAAATTTATTTTGAGGCGGCATGCTTGGGCTTAAAATTAAGGCTGTCTGGGCACTGCAGGGGGGCGTTACTGGGCTCTAAAGGAGAGGAATAACGCCCCTCTGGCCTCCTTGAAGGTTCATTAGCATAACCGAAAAATCGCTTTTTTAATCTAAATGATAACATTAAAAAAAAAGAAGACCCTTGCTGGAAAGAAGGTAGTTTATTGTACATTGCAATGGTAACAGCTTAATATGCTAAAACCTGATGACAGATTCCCTTTAACAACAGGTGGCTGGGAGTGTCGCTGTGCAAGGAAATCCAGTTAACACTGCAGCTTCTGAGGATGAAGAACTGAAGGCTTGTATGAGTGATATACCATCAGGAGGGAAAAGGCTACCAGCACAATAATAAATAGCTGTAAGTTGGTGACACAAACCTCTTGGCCGGTAAGGAAGAGCAGAAGATCTCCCTCCTCCTCTTCACACATATGAATCTGAATGACTGTACGAATGGCTGCTTCTAGATAGTCTCTCTCGGGCTCCGGAGTGTAAAAGATTTCTACAGGATGTGTGCGACCAGGAATAGTGAGGAGAGGACAGCTATCGAAGTAAACTTGAAACTTTCCTGCATCAAGAGTGGCGCTCATGACTATAACCTGTGGAAAGAAATTGGACGAATGAAAACAAAAACTAAACCAGAAACAGCATGGAGAAATTGGTAAATCACACAGTCATTTAAAGCGAGCAAATTCACTGTTAATCCGGTCACAACGCCTCCGCTGAATGCAACGATACTATTCAGATAGCATTCTGTTGCTTCATTCTGTAGAAAAGGTATTTTACGGTCATATGCAAATGAGCAATTAAGTTCACCGAGGGCGGGCCTAAGCCAGTCTGTACTTATTTGCTCCACCCCTTCCTCTGCGAGCTCCTCTCTCATTGACTGATAGAGCCATGTGAAATGAGTATGCAGAAACCTGTCCCCATTTACCAACAAGGAGATGAAGGGGCTGGCAGAAGGAGCAGGGGAAGCAAGGGTTCTCAAAGTGGCTAGGGCCTGCCCCCATCACATTATATACTGCTCATTTCTATGGCTATGACCACCCTGAAAGCCATCAGCGATGGACACCAAAAACATGGACCCCAGAACAGCACGAAAGACAGCAATAAGATCTGCTTACCTTTAAATCATTCCTTTGTCGAACAACCTCTTTTAAAACACCCATTAAAATATCTGTAGCTAAAGTTCTTTCATGGGCTTCGTCAAGTATGACTACACCATAGCGCTCCAACAAGGGGTCGTTCATTGCCTCTCGGAGTAACATACCATCAGTCATGTACCTACAGAGAGAGAGATACATTCAGCATAGCTCCAATTTATTGTACATTCTATTACAGCTAGTTACCTACCCCATATAGGTGTGGCCACGGGGCAAGCATCAGGGGCAATTTCAATAGTGGAAATTGACTCGTAGTAAGTTTTAAGATAATGGGGGGAGTAAAATGATTTTATAGATATATAAATTAGCCAAGTAAGGTGCCCAAGGCGTGGTTACTTACGGTTAAGGTGCCCAGCACCACCTGCATCCAGGAACCTCCTCCTTGCTCACAAAGTTACAGTGCCGTAATCTCGCGATGCGCAGTTCATTCACTGAAGCTGATGCCAGCAAAGGGAACAAACACTCTGCCGACACTGCGCATGCGCCAGCTTGCGCATCGCGAGATTACGGCACTGTAACTTCGTGAGCAAGGAGGAGATTCCTGGATGCAGGCAGTGCTGGGCTCCTTAACCATAACTAACTACGCCTTGGGCACCTTAATTGGTTAATTTACATATCAATAAAATAATTTTTTAAGCAAAATAAAACCAGATATATGGGACAAGTATATTGCGGACATGCTAGCGGAGATCTATCCGTGCATGTCGGCTGCTCTATAGGGTAAAACTAAGTGACAGATTCCCTTTAAAATATGATTCACCTCAGCAAATGGCATTTATCATGTTAATTGAAGGCACTTACTAATGTATGTATTATCCCTATTGCCTACTTTGCTGGCTGGATTCATTTTTCCATCACATTATACACTGCTCGTTTCCATGGTTACGACCACCCTGCAACAGTGGCAGTGCTTGTGTAGGATAGGCAAAAGCACCAGCCTGTCTGGTGGCCTGGACCGTAAGAGCGCACACAGGTTGGTGCTTTTCTCTATAATGTGCAAGCACCACCACCAGTGAGGGACTGCAGGGTGGCGGTAACCATGGAAAAAAAACAGTGTATAATGTAGGGTTGTTTCGATACCAAAATTTTGATTCTGTTTCGATACCATGCCAAAAAAATAAAATGCCAAAAAAAGCAGAGTGCATTCCACATTTTATGGAACGTCCGGCCCATAATCGAATAGTCCGATCCTATTTTTTTGGGGAGACAAGGTGACAAAAAAGGAAAATAGCACGGTTTTTATTTTTTCTGTTACGGCACTCACCGCATAGGAGATTTTTTAAAATAGGCTAATAGTTTGGACTTTTCGGACATGGTAATATGTTTATTAATTTTATATGTAAAATTGGGAACAGGAGTGATTTATACTTAATATTTTGGTGTGTTTTTTTATTTTATTTTTTTACTTTTTATTTAATAACCATTTTCCCCCTTAGGGGCTAGATCCTGGGATCTTTTCATCCCTTGTCCTATTATCTATTAGGGTGAATAGGACTTCACACTCTCCCTGCTGCCCTGTGCATACTGCACACAGCAGCAGGGAAATTACTATGGCAGCCAGGGCTTCAGTAGCGTCCTGGCTGCCATGGTAACCGATTGGAGCCCCAGGATCACACAGCTGGGGCTCTGATCAGAAGCTGCCACTGCCGCCAATGAGAGGAGGTGAGGGGACTCTGTGGCCACTGCCACCAATGTTTTTAATACTGGGGGGGGGCCGCGGCACACTGCACCACCAATGATAATTGATAATTAACAATTAAGGGAGCTGCGATCAGCTGCAATTAACCCCTTAGGTGCGGCACCTGAGGGGTTAATTGCAGCGGACACCGCGCCCTGTCAGAGGTCGGCTGTATTTGTAATGTATTAAACGTTAGTTATAATTGGTGGCACAGTGCGCTCTCCCCTCTTATCTTCGTTCCCATCGGTGGCAGCGGCACAGGGAGGAGGGAGAGACTGCAAACCAGAAAATTCAATACCCGAAACAACCCTAGTATAATGGGATGGAAAAATGAATCAAACCAGTAAAGGAGACAATATGGATAACAATACATTAGTAAGTGCCTTGTATTAACTTCCTGTACATAAGTGCTATTTGCTAAAGTGACAACCCCTCGTAGACGTCCTGCCTTTTGGGAGCAGATACATGAGCTATAGATATATGGACAGGAGCTGACCCTATTGCCTTCTATGGGAGATTTTTCTAGGCATGCTCTGTGACCTGTGCAGAGGTCAGGAGGGAGTGATAGCTGGGATATCATCTATTGTGAATGGTGGATTCTGTATTATCTATACAGAGGTGTTACTTAATGTGTCATTAATTCTGCCTGTGGGGATAATGGCTACTGAAAAGTTATCTGTACAGAACAAGCCTGCTGGCAAGTGTAACATTTGCAGGATCATATACATTTATGTTAAATACAGACAGTGACATGGGAAAAAAAAATCAAATTTAAACAGTAACTTATTTATTGATGACACATTGCCTTTAAAATTCAATTTCCAAACATTAAATACACAAGAAAACATTTGTAGTTCCATATTCCTCACTAGCGAGATTACACCTTACAGCTAGGGGTGTAATTATTAATTAACATAATTATAGAGACTGCACAAAGCAGCCTTATTACCTGCTGTCAGCGCACAAAAACGGTACTAAACAGTAAGCTCTAATAAGCTGTTCTTACTGAAATAGAGCCAATACAAGTTGTTATGCTAGCTGCCGCTGAACTAAACGCAGCAAAAAATTAGAAAATGGCTAGAAAACATGCAAAACAAACTTAATTGCTCAGTATTCCAAAGAGCCAGAAACAAGAAAATCAATCAGTGGCAATGTTACAAAGCCTGCGAACTCCACACTACACCCTCTTTGCTCATTAGAACTTTTTTTATTTAAGCGATACAAAAATCAACTTAAAAGATTATTCCCCGAACTGGATATTTAGACTGTAGCACAGGGGTCAGCAACCTTCAGCACTCCAGATGTTGTGAAACTACAACTCACAATATGCTCCATTCACTTCTATGGGAGTTCTGAAAACAGCTAAGCAAGTGTGCATGCTGGGAGTTGTAGTTTCACCACAGCTGGAGTGCCGGTCCCTGCTGTAGCATATCTACAGGATATGCCAACTCTGGGACCTGCCCTCAAGAATAGGATGTTGTCACACACAGCCAGGAATAGAGGGGTTTTCTCCTCTGTGGCAAAAATAACCTCACCACTGGGTTTTGGAGGGGCTTGTTGGTCAGCCTTTTGCCTCAGGATTATGGCCCATATAATAAAACCTTGTTACCCCTCAGTAAAAACGCTTGTTTGTGTCTTTTTCCTATGTGGTTCGGCAAATGGGATTTACCAAACAAGACGCTTTCAATGAAAGTATGCACAAACGGATACGGTCATGCAATTTGTACATGCTTTGAAGGAGAAAGTAGACCGGCCCACACAGCCTAAGGCCCCATGCACACGGCCGTTGTTCAGGGCCGTGTGCGGGCCGTGGAACCGCGGCCTGGATCCCTTCCTGTGAGCTGGAGCGCACGGCGTCACTGGTTGCTATGACGCCGTGCGCTCCCTGCTGCCGCCGCAATACAGTAATACACTGGTATGATCTATACCAGTGTATTACTGTACTGTGCCGGCAGCAGGGGGCGCACGGCGTCATAGCAACCAGTGACGCCGTGCGCTCCAGCTCACAGGAAGGGATCCAGGCCGCGGTTCCACGGCCCGCACACGGCCCTGAACAACGGCCGTGTGCATGGGGCCTAAATCTGTGGAACTGTTTTGGGCAGGAAAGCCATGCTTGCAGTCGGTTAAATGTGACTTCCATGGAATTCGGGAAACCCTACTAAGATTTTTGGATATATTGTCTTCTGTCCAGATCAGAGCCATCCAGGGATGTATAATTTATGGGGATATGTGGGGTTTTGAGGTGTTTTCTGTGTTTTGGTAAAAATGAGTGTTTTCTGCCTGTGAGTAATTAAGTTAGCCTGTTGTGTTTGTTAATTGTATCACAGGCAGAGCCCATTGTGTGCACGGATGACACATCCTGCACTGACCGCCACAGATTATTGGGACCATTTCGTGTTGCCCTTTTTTTAAATGAAGAAATACATTTTTACATCGGTGCTGGATTTTCACAATTTTGGATTACTCTGGATAAGGCCCACGTCCTGGGAACATATGGGCACTGAGGACACATCGCGGACTGATTGCCCACCTGTCTGGCTTTTCTTCCTTTCTTATCCACTGGATAGGTGATGAATACTAAATTTAACGGAAAATTAATACAGTCCACGATGAATACAAGGGCCATCTGACAACTCTGCTAGGGCATGTTCACATGTGACAGATTTGCAGTGAACATTTCTGGGACCATTCCATACATTCTAATGGGGTTGACGAACATTTCCGCAGGATATCTGTGACATAAAACCACAAAGAAGCAGTCCTCTGACTAGAGGTGTTGCATAAAGCAACTCCCTATAAGGGACCAAGGTGGCATTCCCAGTCAAACAACACTAGGTAGTCAGTATCCCCTGAAATGAAGTGGAAGGTTTCAGTGTTAAGACTGTACTTACTTCAGAGTTGTTTTCGCACTGCTGCAGTCTTCAAATCGAATAGAGTAGCCAACCTCTTGGCCAAGCATAACATCCATTTCATCGGCAACTCTCTGAGCCACGCTCATGGCAGCCACTCTTCTGGGCTGGGTACAGGCAACGGCTCTCTTGGGACCAGGTAACGACCTCATGTATTCTACACACCACTGAGGGATCTACAATATAACAGTGCAGGAGTTTAGCACACTCTTTATGTTACCAAGAACAGTCATGAGACTGCATAGCTAGGAGTCAAGGACTCTTACCTGTGTAGTTTTTCCAGAACCCGTCTCTCCCACCAAGACAAAAGACTGGTTCCTTATGAGAATATCTGTAAAACGTTCCTTGTACTCCCAGACAGGCAACAGCAGACGCTTCTTCAGGATTTCATAGTACCGTGGTGTGTGGGGTAAGTTGGTAAATGGATTGACGCCTTGGGGAAGTGCTGCCGGCTTCACGGCCTGTACTCCACCAGCTGAGATAAATGGAGTGTTCGCCGTACTACGAGATTCTTTATCTTTGTCTCTATCCCGCTCGCGATCACGGTCTCTGTCACGATCTCGGTCCTTTGAGCGGTCATCTCTATCGCGATCCCGGTCCTTCCTAAAATTTCAGAGATATTAGACGAGATTAAAAGCTTGTACAGGTTAACACCAAGTGAAGAATCACGCAAGAGATAAGCAATGCCACTTAAATGAGTCTTCTGAGATCCAGCTGGCCCTGCAAACTCACTTTACTTACACATAACTCGCCTGTAAAAAAATAAGTCTGCAATATACTTACCATCTCAAAGTTGTGTGGATCAGAAGCACGGTCACTCTTCTGAAAATGCAGATTCCATCGGTTTGTGGCCTGAGCTATAGACGAGTTGTCACCATCACAGCCCAGGACGGGAAAGGTGCTTTGGACAGAACAATTCCCCTCCCTGGAGCATATGCAAACACCTGCGCATACCCCATGGGGGGGGAAATAGTTCTCGCCCAGTAAACAGCACTGCCTCCCTCCTGAGCTGCAAAAGTGACGTCAGCAGAAGCTGGATTTTCAGAAGAGGAGCAAAGCATGACTGGGAGAAAGACATCAAAGTTAGGTAGAAGTCTAAAATCAGCCATTGCCAGAGGCTTCCCTCTCCCCAGTGAAACACATAGGTTTGTAGAGTAATCCAAACAACTGCAATTTCATATGAATGGCCAGCTGAAGATGCATCTTCTCTGTGAGTGACCTCCAGATTCCCCCCACTTACAGCTCCGCTATGATCCTCCCAGATACAGAACTTAGCAGAAGCACCATTGGGACTCAGCAACTAGCTGCTGCTCCTGCTTGAAGTTTTTGGTGAAAGATTCAGCTAGTAGTCAATGACCGGATCACTTTAAAAGGAACCTGTCTCCAGGATTTTGTGTATAGAGCTGAGGACATGGGTTGCTAGATGGCCACTAGCACATAGAATGTGTCGACAGATAAGAACCATTTGGCCCATCTAGTCTGCCCAATATACTGAATACTATGGATAGCCCTTGGCCCTATCTTATATGAAGGCAGGCCTTATGCCTATCCCATGCATGCTTAAACTCCTCCACTGTATTTGCAGCTACCACTTCTGCAGGAAGGCTATTCCATGCATCCACTACTCTCTCAGTAAAGTAATACTTCCTGATATTACTTTTAAACCTTTGCCCCTCTAATTTAAAACTATGTCCTCTTGTAGCAGTTTTTCTTCTTTTAAATATTCTCTCCTCTTTTACCTTGTTGATTCCCTTTATGTATTTGAAAGTTTCTATCATATCCCCTCTGTCTCGTCTTTCTTCCAAGCTATACATGTTAAAGGGCTTCTGTCACCCCACAAAAGTAATTTTTTTTTTTTTGGGTAGTTACATTACTTATAGCGCGATATAGGAGAATATAATCTTGTCACTTACTTTGATGCGGCCGTTTCTTTAGAAAACGAAGTTTTATAATATGTAAATCCGGTCTCTACCAGCAAGTAGGGCGTCTACTTGCTGGTAGCCGCAGCAGAAAACCGCCCCCTCGCCGTGTTGATTGACAGGGCCAGCCGTGATCTCATCCTCCGGCCGGCCCTGTCAGTATTTCAAAAATCGCGCGCCTCTGTTCATTCGGCGCAGGCGCTCTGAGATGAGGAGGCTCGTCTCCTCAGAACTCCCTCAGTGCGCCTGCGCCGATGACAGAGAAGACGTCATCGGCGCAGGCGCACTGAGGGAGTTCTGAGGAGACGAGCCTCATCTCAGAGCGCCTGCGCCGAATGAACAGAGGCGCGCGATTTTTGAAATACTGACAGGGCCGGCCGGAGGATGAGATCACGGCTGGCCCTGTCAATCAACACGGCGAGGGGGCGGTTTTCTGCTGCGGCTACCAGCAAGTAGACGCCCTACTTGCTGGTAGAGACCGGATTTACATATTATAAAACTTCGTTTTCTAAAGAAACGGCCGCATCAAAGTAAGTGACAAGATTATATTCTCCTATATCGCGCTATAAGTAATGTAACTATCCAAAAAAAAAAAAAAATTACTTTTGTGGGGTGACAGAAGCCCTTTAAGGTCCTTTAACCTTTCCTGGTAAGTTTTATCCTGCAATCCATGTACCAGTTTAGTAGCTCTTCTCTGAACTCTCTCCAAAGTATCAATATCCTTCTGGAGATATGGCCTCCAGTACTGAGCACAATACTCCAAATGAGGTCTCACTAGTGCTCTGTAGAGCGGCATGAGCACCTCCCTCTTTCTACCGGTAATGCCTCTCCCTATACACCCAAGCATTCTGCTAGCATTTCCTGCTGCTCTGTGACATTGTCTGCCTACCTTTAATAGAAACATCCGCAATACCCAGTCCCCATAGCTCTGTGTGCTTTTATTGTGCAAAAAAAATAAAAATATTTGATCCATATGCAAATTAATCTGAGATGAGTCCTGTCCCTGACTCTGTATTTACATTTAGTCAGTTGACTACTGATTGCCTGCTCAACATGTACATTATGATTTTATTGATCTCAGTTTACTTAATTTAACTTTTAAAAGTGATAGATATATTTTGTGCAATCTTAATTCTAACCTACTAAGTTAAAACTTTCAACAGTCGACCAGTTTTGTGCTGTACTTCTGTTAATTCTCTTGTAGTATTTGCTTATATTAGAAAGGCAGCGTTTTACATGGCTGTCTACTATATGTCTCTATATTCGCTCTCTGAGCTATTGTGATGGCGCTGTTGCTAGCTGTACTGCCTACTACCTAATTTTTGTCTATATCTACTTGCACATTATTGCAACATGTCGTGCTACTTTGTGGCTGTAGTGGCAGCTATTAGTTCGCTACACTGGCTGTGATCTAAATGCCTTCTATTTATGTTCGGATAGTCAGCTTGGTCTCTAATAACGGCACGTTCACTAGTGAAGCTATCTATCAGCTACTCAGTAGCTAGCACATTAATTCTAGGTCGGCTGTGATCTAAAACCTAATTACTGCCCCCCGTCATGTTTCGCCATATACATGGGCAGGGTATTTAAGAGTGTAAAATGAACTGTCCCTGACTCATCTCACATACAGGACTCATCTCAGGTTAATTTGCATATGTAATCGGGTTTTTTTTACACAATAAAAGCACACAGAGCTATGGGGACTGGGTATTGCGGATGTCGGCAACCCATGTCCTCCGTTCTATACCCAAAATCCTGGTGACAGGTTCCCTTTAAAGACCTACCATTAGTAAAAGACATCTTCTATGAGATCTGATCACTTAAAGTAGCAGACTGAAGGCCTAATGCATATTCTAATGCTGAACATGTCCTAATATTATTTCCATCAGATGTGGTGCAGTCATGGAGCCATCGGATGGCTGAAAATCATAAGGCTACATTCACATGAACATAGTCTCCGTGTCTGTTCCGTTTTTTCTGCAGATAGGATGCGGACCCATTCATTTCAATGGGTCCCCAAAAAATGCACACAGCACACCGTGCGCTGTCCACATCAGTATGCCCGTTCCGTAGCCCCACAAAAAAAATAGAACATGTCCTATTCTTGTCCGTTTTAGGCATTGTTACAATGGATTCGCCAAAAAAAGAAAAATAAATGGATGGCATACGGATGCCATGCGTTTATTTTTTTGGCGGATCCACAATTTGCGGACCGCAAAACACATACAGTCGTGTGCCTGTAGCCTAACTCAAATCTCTGGTACCCAACATCTAGGCCAACTGGGCCCAAGTCCTGATTCACGCGACCTCACTCGGTGATCACTATGTTGCAGCCAGTTCAGGTCAGCGGAGCTGAAGTGCCCGTGTCTCCCGGACCGAGCACGGTAGTGTGAATCAGCCCTCATCTGCAAATACTGCCCATAATCAGCAAATACGACTACCTATCCGGCTGTCTGCACTTGAAGTTTACAACGTTCACTGTGAAGCATTCTTTTATTCTATGAATCAGTACTATTATGGTCAGGGCTCCAGACTAAAAAAAATATCAAGGAGCCATTGGCTCCTAACCTGAAAAATTTAGGAGCCAAATGAAAAAAAATTGTCACCAAACTTAAAATACCGTATTTTTCGCCGTATAAGACGCACTTTTTCTTCCCCCAAAATGGGGGAGAAATGCCCCTGCGTCTTATACGGCGAATGCAGTCAGTTTTACATCGCTGGCAGCGATGTAAAGAGAGCGAGGACTCGGGGAGGGACTGGGAGGAGGAGCTGGGGCCGGCAATAGCGGCGGGGCGGTGCAGTCACTGTACTATAGCCCCGCCCCGCCGCTCCTGTATACTAATAAAATATGTCATATTCAATGAATGGTTATTAAATATGCCCCTTTATGCCTAATAGTACCTTAAATCCTAAGCTCATCCGTACAATGCAGGCCGGGCGGGCGGCAGCGTAACTCCCTGATGTCACGTTTATGAGTGAAGCAGGCGGCGCAGGCAAGTGACGTCAGTGAGTGACGCGCCGCGCCGGCCGCCCGGCCTGCCGGCATTGTACTGAAGCGCTTAGGATTTAAGGTACTTTTAGGAATAAAGAGGCATATTTAATAACTATTAATTGAATAAGACATATTATATTAGTATACAGGAGCGGCGGGGGATCTGTGGATGGCACAGTTATGGGCTGGGAGGGTCTGTGGATGACACATGTATAACAGTGCCATCCACAGATCCCCCCCTGTAACAGTGCCAGCCACAGATCCCCCTGTAACAGTGAAAGCCACAGATCCCCCCATAACAGTGTCTGTCATCCACAGTTCCCCCCTAACAGTGTCCGTCATCCACAGTTCCCCCCATAACAGTGTCCGTCATCCACAGATCCCCCCATAAGTGTCCGTCATCCACAGATCCCCCCATAACAGTGTCCGTCATCTACAGATCCCCCCATAACAGTGTCCGTCATCTACAGATCCCCCCATAACAGTGTCCGTCATCCACAGATCCCCCATAACAGTGTCCGTCATCCACAGATCCCCCCATAACAGTGTCCGTCATCCACAGATCCCCAGTAATAGTGCCATCCACAGACCACCTAGTTCCAAACCCACCAAACCCACAGCACACCTTTTGGTTAAAAATATTTTTTTTCTTATTTTCCTCCCCAAAAACCTAGGTGCGTCTTATACGCCGGTGCGTCTTATACGGCGAAAAATACGGTATATTATATTAAACCGTAATTATATGTAAGAAAAACAAAAAAAAAAACAAAAAAAAAAAAAAAAACACACACGTCTTACCTAGAGTTGTCACGGGGACCTCGTCAACCTCGTAGGTGCCCAGGCAGCTCTGCCTTGTCGTCGCTTCCCCCTGCTCGCCCATCTTCTTACTTCTCTCACCAAGATCCCGCGCCTGCTTGCCGAGTCTGTCGGCCGGCGCATGCGCACTGCGATGTCCATTCCTGGTACTGCATCACAGTATTTAATGCGCAGGCTAACGGACAAAGTTAGCTGGCGCATTCGCATTACTTACTGTGATGCCGTACCAGGAATGGATATCGCAGAGCGCATGCGCCGGCCGACTCAGCGCGCAGGCACGGGATCTCAGTAAAAGAAGTAGTAAGAAGATGGGCGGGCAGAGGGAAAGACTAAGCGGGGGGAAGCGACGATAAGGCAGAGCTGCCTAGGCACCAACGAGGTTGACGCCGCCCCTGGGCACTTGCGAGCCCTCATTTGCATATCCTACTAAGATGATTTTTGACAGTTTTATAAGTCCACGATTGCTTATAAAGGTAACGTTTTTATCAACTGTAATGCTGCTAGAAAGCTATGTGAAGGGTTAAAATGGTGAAACTGTGATGATAGAACCTTTAATATTGTTAATTATGTTTTGTTTTTTTAACCTTTTATTTAATACCCATTTCCCCCTTAGGGGCTAGAACCTAGGATCTTTTCATCCCTTGTCCATTCACCCTGCACCACCAATAGGGGGGGGGGGGGGGGGGGGGGTTTGGTGCACTGCACCACCAATGAATATCGTTTATGCTTAATACAAACGCAGGCTGCCCTGCCGGACATATCCCACACCCGGCACCCAGCCTCTATGACTGCACGCTGCGATCCATCGCTATTAACCCCTCAGATGCCGCACCTGGGGGGTTAATAGCAGCGGATCACAGCGCAGCCTGCGTTTGTATTAAGCATAAACGATATTCATTGGTGGCGCAGTGGCCATAGCAGGGAGGAGGTGGGGAGGGGCTATCAGCCAATTGGTGGCAGCAGCAGCAGTACAGGGGGGAGGGGCTGCCTCCTTTTCCCCTGTGCTGTTGAGAAAAACATGGCACGCGCTGACAGCAGCGTGCCATGTCAGTAATGTGAAAGCGGCAGAGGTCTAGGCGCAAATGGCGACAAGACTACAAATACGTTTGGTTGTGTGTGTTTTTTTACTGCTTTACACAAAAGCACATCTCATACCCAGAACAAAAACATGCATTTTTCCATTAATGTTATTTTTTTTGCACAAAGATGTCGTTTTTACTGGCATCACTTTGGGGTACATGAGACTTATTTTTAATTAATTTTTTTTTGGGGGGAGGGGGGGAGGGGGGTATAATAAGGGAAAAAAAACCATTTATTTTTTTTTTAACATTGCTCTTGGGCAGAGAATGCATTAACTCCTGTACAAGTGCCATGGACATCTGTACGAGCGAGCAACTTTACTATTTACAAGAAGTCATATATATTTCTACGTATGGGAATCTTTGGTCCAGAGCGCTGTATCAGTACAGCCCGTCTAGTCTATGTAGCCAAAACGTTTGACAAGGAGTATTTTTTTTGGGAGAAAAAAAAAAAACGGGGTCGTTTAAAAACCATGTTATCTTTATTATATGGGTTGTGTCAAACCCAGCGCAATACCATATATATGTGTTGCCCTTTTTTTAACCACTTTTTTTTCTAAATTTCACTTAGTCCCACTAGGGGTCAGTGTTTTTATAATACACCGGTACATCTCAAATACCAATGCATTATAGCCCATCATTGTAAGGGTGAGCGGGGGTCGTCTATCAGGTTGAGCCTTTGGCACAGTCTAAGTCATTCGCTAGTTGCTATTCACCTTGGCATCTAGGGAGTTACGCGGCTGGAACTGGAGTTCTCCCAATCCCTACCTTTAGGCCTGGTTCACACTTCAGTGACTTGGTCACCAATTTCCATCAGTGAATGTTATCTGAAACCAGGTGGATTTTAGACCTGCACCTGGTTTTGGCTCACAATCACTAAAGAGTGAACTAGGCCTTACAGTGGAAGCCCAGCAACAGTTAATGCCAGGCTTCCAATGTATCAATACAACCTGTGTGGCATTATGCACAAGGATAGGAATGTTCTATTAGGGCCCAGCTGCTCCATTCCGCGCAATAAGGAATGCACATTGACGGCATCCGTATTTTTTGCGGACCGCAAAATACATACGGTCGTGTGCATGAGTCCTAACATTGGGGGTCTGATCTGAAGTCTCATTAAAAAAAAATATATATTCTAATCTCCCTCCTCTAATACCTAGGTGCGTCTTATGGGCAGGTACATCTGACAGGGCGAAAATATTGGATTACACTTAGCGGTAATCTGTTTTCTTTGAGCCTATGACCGCACCCCTGGAGAGACCGCCTCAGGACAGGAAACAGAACCGCTTTTTAAAAGAGGGATCAATCCCTCTACCGCCAGTCCTTTTTCACGAACTAAGAAAGATAATATCTTAACCTAAACATTATACATTTGTTTATATATATATATTTTGGGGAGATGGGAATTAATCAGGTGCTGTCTTTTGCCTATGACAGCACCCCTGGAGAACCGGCAAGAAACCCCATCTAGAGTGGGACCACAGCCTGAAGCACCTTATGGCCAAAGGTAAGACCATCATTAGAAGGTATCTGAAGTCTTAAGTGCATAAAATAAAAGTAAGGGAGCCGCCTTACAAATCTGTTCTATAGAAGCTGAAGCTCTCTCTGCCAGTGAAGTGGAGACTGATCTCATAGAGTGAGCCCCAAACCCTGAGGAAATGGCTTGTCTAATCCACCTAGCAATAGTCTGAGAAGAAGCTGCAGATCCCTTCTATGCTCCCTGAAATAAAAGCAACAGAGGTCAGGAGGATCTCTTAGGGTCCATTCACACTTCCGCAAAAGGGTCCCCAGCCGTTCCGCAAAACTATGTGCTCTCCGCTTCAGCATTTCCGGAGCGCAGCCCAGAACTTCCGGTTTGCAGCTCCGCAAAAGATAGAACATGTCCTATTCTTGTCCGCAGCTGAATAGGCATTTCTATAGGGGGTGCCAGCCGGGTGTGAGAGGAGTCTTGTGCCCAACTCATCTCAGGGACAGGACTTCTCAGGTTAATTTGCATATGTATCAAATAGTTTTTTTTTACACAATAAAGGCACACAGAGCTATGGGGACTGGATATTGCGGATGTGCTAGCGGCCATCTAGCAACAAATGTCCTCCGCTCTATACCCAAAATCCAGGTGACAAGTTCCCTTTAAGGGAGAGCATCTTCGGGAAGATCTTATCAATAGACTCGAAGGGGTCTGAAGTGAGTGTAGAGGACCAAATTTAAATCCCATGGAGGAACTCTATTTTTACAGACCGGAGATAACTTAGACACTGCTGTCACAAACCTCTTAACCCAAGGATGTTCTGCTAACTTAAACTCAAACAAAGCGCTTAAAGCTGAAATTTGGAAAGTGTGAGGCCTAAGTTTCTGCTTCCAACCCTCTTGTAGAAAATCTAATACAAGTGGGATGTCAGGAACTTCTAGCACATCCACAGGTCTAATGGCAAATCTGAAAAAGGCTCTCCAAACTCTCAGATATCAGAAGTGACCTTCTTCCGACGGGCCAACAGAGTGTTAACTACATCCTTAGAGACCTCTTTTCTTTAAAATCCCCCCTTTCAACAACCAGGCAGTCAGGTGCAGATTTTTCACCTCTGGGTGAAAGATTGGACCCCGAGACAGAAGCTCCTGAGATTCTGGAAGCACCCATGAGGTCTCTTGACATCTTGCGGAGCCAGGAAAACCACACCCATCCAGGCCAAAAAGGAGCTATAACTATCACCATAGTTATCCTCTCTGATTTTCCTGAGAACCCTTGGTAACAACTTTAGGGGGGGGGGGGGGGGGCATAAAGAAGGCCCTGCTGCCACGATTGGGCCAGTGTGTCCACTGCTCTCAGATGCTCTCCTGGAGATAGGGAAAAGACCTCTACTTTTCTGTTTGACCTGGTGGCAAAGATCTATTTCCAGAATCCCCCATAACGCTGCAACCTGATTGAATACCCCCTGATCAAGGGACCACTCTCTCTGGTTTACAGTACAGACCAAAAGTTTGGACACATCTTCTCATTCAAAGTGTTTTCTTTATTTTCATGACTATGAAAATTGTAGATTCACACTGAAGGCATCAAAACTATGAATTAACACATGTGGAATTATATACATAACAAAAAAGTGTGACAACTGAAAATATGTAATATTCTAGGTTCTTCAAAGTAGCCACCTTTTGCTTGGATTACTGCTTTGCACACTCTTGATGAGCTTGATGTTAATTTCCATATGTATCAAATCGTTTTTTTTTTTTTTTTACACAATAAAAGCACACAGAGCTATGGGGACTGGGTATTGCGGATGTACTAGCGGCCATCTAGCAACCCATGTCCTCAGCTCTATACACAAAATCCCGGTGACATGTTCCTTTTTAAGAAGTCCGCAGAAGCGTCGGCTAAAAAAATCCAAGGCATTATTTATGGTAGGGAAGGAAGAAAGTTACTGCTCCCTAGGGGTAGCCCCCTTAATGCGAGCCTCTAACTCCCCGATCCACACTTTTAGGGACCTAGCAACAAACGTAGCAGCAATAGCAGGTTTAAAAGCCACCGCAGGGGCTTCCCAGTTCTATTTTAAATAAACTTCTGCTCTCTTGTCCATTGGGCCCCTAAGTAAATCCATATCTTCAACGGGTAGTGTGGCTTTTCTGGACATTTTCACCACTGGAGCATCCAGCTTTGGGGCCCTATCTCAAGGAGTGGAGATCTCTTCATCAAACGGATACTACCGCTCCAAAGAAGAAGGACCAAAAAACGTCCTATCAGGTTCTTACCACTCTCTGGCAATTACTACTTGAATGTTTTTATGCACGTCAAACACTTTCTTTTCCTGGGACAACCCTTCAAACAGAGTCCAGGACTGACTGCTGAGGCTTCTGATCATCCAACCCCATGGTAGCTCTAACCACCTTGACTAGGGAGTTAGTGTTCTCAACATGAAAAACAGTGGATTACCTGCGGCCTCGTCCTCAGAAGACTCATCTGATGACACCCATTCTCCTTCTTCCAATGAAGGAGAATGGGTGTCTGCGCATGCGTGGACTAGAAGAACCGATCAGTCAATGTGGCAATTTTAATGCACTAATACATTTCAATGGAAATTAATGCTGGATCCGTTTTGCCGGAACACTTCGGGCCGAATCCGGCTTTAATACATTTCAATGTGGCAAGTGTTCAGGATTTTTGGCCGGGGAGAAAAATGCAGCAATGCTGTGGTACTTTCTCTGGCCAATAAACGTTGAAAATAGAAAAGCCGGAATTAGACTTACCGGTAATTCAATTTCCACGAGATCACCACGACGGCTACAAGGAGATTGACCCCTGACCTCTGTAGGGGCAGGAACAGAGAGAGGGTTTAAATCCCCCCCTCCCACCACCAGCACCAGTGTGTCCAAAATTACAGAGACAGAAAAAAGTGGTGAGAACAAAACATAATAAACCAAGAGGGTATTCCTTCATAACCTCCCAGGTAACGCAAAAGGGTAGGGAATATATGTGCCGTCGTGGTGATCTCGTGGAAATTGAATTACCGGTAAGTCTAATTCCGGCTTTCCACTTCATCACCACGACGGCTACAAGGAGATATAAAAAATTATAGCTTAGGGGGGGACGACCGCCTGAAGGACTTTCCGTCCAAAAGACAAGTCTGAGCTAGATAGGTCTAACCTATAGTGTTTTGTAAAGGTGTGGATGTTAGACCACGTAGCGGCTTTACAAATGTCTTCAAGGGAAGCTCCGGCCCGTTCTGCCTGGGAGGAGGACATGGCCCGGGTAGAGTGAGCTCTTAAATTTGAGGGGCAAGACAGGTCTTGGGACTCGTAAGAAATGGAAATGGAGTCTTTTATCCACCGTGCTAGAGAGGATCTGGAGGCTTTTAGACCCTTATTCTTCCCCGAGAAGAGGACAAACAGGTTATTGGATCTACAGAAACCTTTTGACACTTCAAGATACCGTAAGACAGAGCGTCTTACGTCTAGAGAGTGGAAGTTAGATTCCCTATCGTTAGAGGGATTATTGCAAAAGGAGGGTAAGACTATCTCCTGGTTACGGTGGAAATCCGATACTACCTTAGGCAAGAAACCCGGATCCAATTTAAGAATAATCCTATCATCGGTGATACGGAGATAGGGTTCCTGTATCGATAATGCTTGGATCTCGCCTATCCTTCTTGCGGACGTGATGGCCACCAAGAAAGCAGTTTTAAACGACAGATGTTTGATGGAACAATCAAATAGGGGTTCAAATGGAGCGAGAGTTAAGCCAGTGAGTACCACGTTAAGGTCCCAGCTGGGGATCCTAGATTTTAGAGAGGGGCGTAGACGGGAGGCAGCTTTCATGAATCTCCTGATCCAGTGATGACTGGCTATATCTCGATCAAAGAAGCAGGCTAGTGCCGAGACCTGTACCTTTAGGGTAGAGGGTCTGAGACCTAGTTCAAGTCCCTGCTGGAGGAAGTCCAAGATTTTCAAGAAATTGGGCGGCTCTAAGTTTGGGGCCGGGTTCCCCATCCATGTACAGAATCTCTTCCAAATTTTTAGATAAATTGAGAAGGTAACTTTCTTCCTACTCGCTTTAAGGGTAGTTATCACTTGGTCCGAAAGCCCCTGTGACCTCAACTTCTGGACCTCAGGATCTAAGCTGACAACTTGAGGAAGCTTGGGTTTGGGTGTAGTATTGGGCCTTGGTGAAGCAGGTCCCTCCTGGCAGGAAGAGGCCATGGGTCCTCTACTGATAGATTCCTTAGAGCAGGGAACCAGCTTCTCTTCGGCCAATAGGGAGCTATCAGGATTAGTGTCGTATCTTCTAGGTAGAGTTTCTGGATTATCCTGGGAAGTAGAGGCAATGGTGGGAACGCATAACTGAGATCCCAGTCCCAACGAATTGTGAGCGCATCCAACGCCCAGGGATAGTCCCGTGGGTTTAACGTACAGAACGTCGGTACCTTTGCGTTTCTTTTGGATGCGAACAGATCCACCTGTGGAGTGCCCCATCTTTCTGCCAGTAGCTGGAACACTTCTGGATTCAAGGACCATTCTGTCTGGTCTATCGACTGCGACTGAGATAGTCCGCTTCCACGTTCAGTATCCCTTTTAAGTGGATTGCGGAGATGGAATTCACGTGGGATTCTGCCCAGTTGAAAATCTTCTTTGTGATAGACATCAGTTTCTCCGATCTCGTGCCTCCCTGGTGAGATAGGTACGCCACCGTCGTCGTGTTGTCTGAAAGAATCTTTACGTGTTGACCCCTCAGAAGTATCTCTGCGGTTTTCAGGGCTTTCCAGACTGCTTCTAGTTCCCTGAAATTGGAGGACTGAGAGCGGATAGTTGGGGTCCAGGAACCTTGACACCAACGGTCTCCCACTTTCGCTCCCCATCCTTTCTCGCTTGCGTCTGTAAGCACCTGAATGTAGGGGATTTTCTCCCAAACGACCCCCAAGGACAGATTGCTTGTGTTTTTCCACCAATCTAGGGAGGTTTTTACTGCCAGAGGGATCAGGACCTTCTGATCCAAGGAGGCCTGTCGTCTGTTCCAAGCTCTGAGGATCCATGGGACGGACGTGATGCAGGACGAGAGAAGACCTAGGAGGCTCATAGCTTCTCTTATAGGACAGGACCTCCTGTGCTGGAATCGTCGGACCTTTAATTGAAGGTTTCTGACCTTGTCTGGCGGAAGGAAGGTATGTTGTGTTCGGGAATCCAGGATAACACCCAGGAACTGGATAGTGCTGGAGGGCACCAGGTTTGATTTCTTCAAGTTCACCAACCAACCCAGATCCTGAACGAGAGACAGAAAGGTTTGTAGGTCTGTTCTGAGTTCTTTCTCTGAATTGCCAATTAGGAGGAAATCGTCCAGGTACGGTATGATCACCAGTCCTTTGTGTCTCAAGAAGGCCATCATCTCGACTACCAGCTTTGTAAACACTCTGGGTGCAGATGATATCCCAAAGGGAAGGGCCGTAAACTGGTAGTGACGGGTTACCCTCTTGTGGTCCTGGATGGCGAACCTCAAGAACCTTTGTGACTCTGGATGAATTGGGACGTGATAGTATGCGTCCTGAAGGTCTACTGAGCACATCAGGGCATTCCTCTTTATCAACGGAATCAGGGATTTCAGGGATTCCATCCTGAACTTTCGATAGATGACAAATTTGTTCAGGGCTTTCAGATTTATGATTGTACGGAAAGAGCCTTCTTTTTTCTCTACCAAAAACAGGTTTGAATAGAAACCTTGTTTTTGCTGTGTTGGCGGGACTTGTACTATTACGTCCGTTGCCAGAAGGCTTTGAATTCCTTCCAGAATCTTTCCGCGTACTTTGGGGGAATGTGGGTTGGTAACAATGAAGCGGTTTGGGGGAGATGAAGAGAGTTCGATCCGGTACCCGGATCTTATGATGTCCCGGACCCAAGGGTTCGGGGTAATGGACTCCCAAGGAGTCAGAAAATTCTTCAATCTCCCCCCCACTCTGACGTCATTGTTTATCCGAGGGTTTACTCTGGGAGGAGGAGGGGTTATTCCTACCCCTGCCCCCTTTGGGGTAACTCCAGCGTCCTGACTTCCCTTTACCCTTAAAGGGATTGTTCTGGCTAGTGGGGGCCCGAAAGGGATATTTCCTTTTGTAGGGTCTCTCTTCTGGGAATCCCTTTTTCTTGTCAGCCGCTTTCTCCAGGATACGGTCTAGGACAGGGCCAAAGACGTATTCCCCTGAGAACGGGATGGAGCAAAGCTTCATCTTTGATGTGTTGTCGCCCGACCAGCTTTTCATCCATAGGGCGCGACGGGCCGCATTGGAGAGTCCCGCGTCCTTTGCAGCGAATCTGACCGATTCCGCTGAGGCGTCAGCCATAAATGCTGTGGCGGATTTTAACAGGGGGAGGGATCTCAAGATCTCATCCCTAGGAGTATTATCTCTGATAAGAGATTCCAGTTCCTCTAGCCACAGTTTCATGGATCTTGCAACTGAGGTAGCTGCGATGTTTGTTTTTAAGATAAGCATCGCTGCTTCCCATGATTTTTTTAAGAGGCTATCTGCCTTCCTGTCCATGGGATCACGCAGTTGAGAGGTGTCTTCAAAGGGCAAGGCAGTCTTTTTATTGACCTTTGCGACCTGAATATCGATTTTCGGTGTTTCACTGAAGATTTTAACTTCGTCCGTGTCAAACAGCCGGTTTTTAAAGGACCTGGACACCCCCAACCTCTTTTCTGGGTTGGACCACTCGTCCAGCACCATATCCCGTATGTTCTCATTGATTGGGAACACCCGGGTTTTTTTAACCCTGAGTCTCCCAAACATCTCATCCTGGACTGAGTGTGCTTTAGGGGTTTCTTCGACCCCCATAGTGGCCCGGACTGCCCTTAGCAGGTCTGGCATCTCGTCCAAGGAGAAGCAGAATCTTTGATCTGATTCTGAAGTCTCAAGATCAGAGGAGACCGCCTCGTCCTCCCGTGTTCTGGAGGACGAGGCCTCCTCCTCTATAATCTCTGGATCAGATAGGGAAGGGGAAGGGCCCCTATGTCTTTTTGAAGGGGGTGCATCCCTAGATAGAGGCATCTGGGATAAGGAGGTTTTAACTTCCTCATGGATCATGGACCTTAGATCTTTAAGGAAAGAAGGCTGTTCCTCGGCGATCACATTAGATATGCAGTCCTTACAAAGCTTTTTACGGTAGTCGTCCGGTAGCCGTTTGAGGCAGGACACACATTTGGACTGTTTTTTGATCTTTTTCTGAGCCTCCTTAGTGACCTGGGGAGAACAACCCTTATTAGCTATGGTAAGTACACATGCTAACAGCAGGAGCCCCAAGCCAGAGATGTGGAGGAGGAGGAACAAGCAACCTGGTACAGTGTATAGACAAGTAACAGGGTAAAGGAAGAAGCGCTTCCCCACAGGGGACTTACTACAGGCGGCACAGAAGGGTCTCCAGGGGAGCGGGGTTCAGCCGACATGACTGCACGCTGGCTCCGATGTACGCCGGTACACTGAGACATTCGGCGCTGCTGCGCGCGAAAATTTGACTCGGAGACGCTTCTGAATGACGTCACTTCCCCCGGCACCCGGAAGTGACGACGGCCGTTATCCTGAAGCGCTTAGGCGCGCACCCGGCGATAGCCAAACAGGCCCGGCGGGAGATCGCGACCGGGAGCAGGCTCACATATAATAATGGAGCGAGGCCTCCCTCCTTCGCCCCTGCCCAGCGTTAGTACGAAGACCGCAGGAGGGCAGGGGGAACACCCGGTAGGTGTCAGGAAGTTCCGCTTTCATCTTCATCTCCCCGCAGGGAGACTCTCTCTGCCCCTGTCCTCTGTAGGGACAGGAAACACTGGTGCTGGTGGTGGGAGGGGGGGATTTAAACCCTCTCTCTGTTCCTGCCCCTACAGAGGTCAGGGGTCAATCTCCTTGTAGCCGTCGTGGTGATGAAGTGGAAAGTAGGGGAGAAAAATGCAGCAATGCTGTGGTACTTTCTCTGGCCAATAAACGTTGAAAATAGAAAAGTATGCTAATTTTTACAAATTTTCATAGATTTAAGTATTTTAATAAAGATACGCATATTTTATCGGTAAAATTTTACCACCTAAGTAAAGTACAATATGTGATGAGAAAACAATGTCAGAATTACTTTGATGTGCGAAACCTTTACAAAGCTATTCTCCGCTAACTTGACATGTCAGATTTCCAAAATTTTGCTTGGTCCTTAACGCCCAAACCGGCTTGGTCACTAAGGTGTTAAAAGTAGCACCTGAGCCATTTCAGAGCGCAATTTTTCTTCTCCAAATATCACACTTTGGTCCCCTGAAGAACCAGTACATTGCGTAAATTAATCAATTCCTCCTTTCTAGTGCGATTCAGGTCACAAGATAGGATAAGCGAGGTTGCCTCTTTCGGGGGAGACAAATTAGGTATATCATTTTCCCAAACCCGACTGCACTTTGCTAAACCCTACCATGTGTCTGAGATCACCATATCCTAAGTAAATCCATGTATTATTTCTGGATTATTGCATCACCAGATATATACAGAACAGGAGGACGTTTTTGTGCATATTTATCATTATTAGGGCACTGACAATGTGAGAAGATATAGATACAATCATCGACATTTTTTGAATTTTGTTTTGGGGCGAGTTAGGTTTTGTTTTATAATCATGTAAATTAGTAAAAGCTAAGTTTAAGGGTCCATTCACACGTCCGCAACATGTTTTGCGGAGCCACGGAGAGAGCGGCAAAGTGCGTTCCGCATTTTGCGGACCGCACATTCCCGGCACTAATAGAATATGCCTGTTCTTGTCCGCAATTGCGGACAAGAATAGGACATGTTCTATTTTTTTCGGGAACGGAGTTGCGGACCTGGAAGTGCGGGTCTGCAATTCCGTGCCCAGGCAGCACATGGTGCTGCCCCCTAGAAGTGAATGGGTCCGCAATTCCATTCCCCAAAATGCGTAACGAAATTGCGGACTTGTGAATGGACCCTTAGAGGGATTTATTCAAATGAACTTTTCCACAAAGGGGACGGAGTGGTGCCCATGGCAGACGTCATTACATGCAGAATTAACACGTCACTGACCCTTCAAAAAGGTATTGTTTGGTGGGGCCCGAGTCCCGAGACGATCCCTAGAACGAGGAGAGGGGCATTCCCATAGAGGGCTTGTCTCTTTGCTGCAGTAGACAAAGTGAAACTGACTCACAAATCCTATGGGTCCATCCCCTGCAGTGATGAGTGAGGGTCTTGGGACTCAGACCCCCCCCAGATCAAAGCCCACCACTAGGACATATCAAGATTTCCGAAAGCTCTGCGACTCTACCATTTACAGATCACACTGCCGCCAGTAATGGTGTTGGGGGAGCAGAACGACTGATGGAGACTGCTGCCCATCTTACCGGCCATTTACACCATGTAATGGTCAATACAACTTTCACCAGACCATTAGGGCTTCTTCACACGTGGTCAGTATGCTGTGACCGGGAGAAGATCTTTCCTTTATACCTTATTGCTGTGTAGCCTCCATGCCTGGATTTAGCTCACAATAACTGGTGTGAACTATACCTAATAGTAGAAATGAAAGAAGGCCAGCAGCACACCAAGGGTTTCAAAGGAAAACGTGTGGTTTATTCACCCAGTATCAATGTCAGCAGCGACATTTCAACCGCTTGTTGCGGTCTTTCTCAAGCTAAGAAACTTGTTGAAACGTCGCTGCTGACATTGATACTGGGTGAATAAACCACACGTTTTCCTTTGAAACCCTTGGTGTGCTGCTGGACTTCTTTCATTTCTACTGAATTGGACCGTGGTGCTGGTCCACACCAGCCCGATTTGCACCCCCAGTATGCGCGGCGCCCGACACCGCCACCCCCAGTATGCGCGGCGCCCGACACCGCCACCACCACCCCCAGTATGCGCGGCGCCCGACACCGCCACCACCACCCCCAGTATGCGCGGCGCCCGACACCGCCACCACCACCAGTATGCGCGGCGCCCGCCACCGCCACCACCACCCCCAGTATGCGCGGCGCCCGACACCGCCACCAGTATGCGCGGCGCCAGACACCGCCACCAGTATGCGCGGCGCCAGACACCGCCACCACCACCCCCAGTATGCGCGGCGCACGACACACCACCACTACTCCCAGTATGCGCGGCGCACGACACACCACCACTACTCCCAGTATGCGCGGCGCACGACACACCACCACTACTCCCAGTATGCGCGGCGCACGACACGCCACCACTACTCCCAGTATGCGCGGCGCACGACACACCACCACTACTCCCAGTATGCGCGGCGCACGACACACCACCACTACTCCCAGTATGCGCGGCACACCACCACACCCCCTTAGTACAGGTAGCATGCTACATACCACCACTACCCTTAGTATGCTCAGCACACTACATAACGCCACAACCCCCAGTATGCTCTATACTACCCCCAGCATGCTCTGCACCTTACAGTATACACAGCACACTACATGCCACCACTACCCTCAGTATGCTCAGCACACTACATACCACAACCCCCAGTATGCTCTGCACCTCACAGTATACACGGCACCGTGCTGTGTCAGTCCTATGTACTAACGGACGGGGAAGGATAACGAGGCCCGTTGTACACTGCTTACACCAGGCAGGCTGGACATTCACACCAGCAGAGCGGACCATTAGCCGCACATTACAGGTAACCACGAGCTTCCTGACGCGCAGGTCTCCAGACTCATGGCGGCCGCCATATTCCAGCGGACAAAGAAGAGGACATGGCGCCTCCTCTCCCCGGTACTCACCCTTCTCCTCTCTTCTTACTCGTGGCATAATCCTCGCCCAGGTCCAGTCGGTGCCGCTTGGACATGTTCGCCGCTTCTCCTCCCGGTACGCTAGGCCTAGCGGCTCCGAGGTCACGTGTCTAAGACGGGTCCACAGAGAAACAACGCGAATCGCGGCTCGAGAGGGGCCCAGAGAGAAGGCGAAAGGCGCCTGCGCAAAGACAAAAGCGGGAAAGGGGTTCGGCTAGAGTGGCGTGACGTCAGCAAACAAACAAAAACTGCGATTGGACGATCGGAAGAAGCGTAATGAGTGGAGGACGCTCAGCCAATTGAACCGCAGCACGTAAAGTGAGGGATGACGTCACCGCGCTCTTGGGTTGCTGTGCTTGTGCTAATGTGCTAATGTGCTAATGTGCTGCTGTCTGGGGGGAATTGCGTCAGAAGCTGCGTGGTGTGTGCGTGCTCTGAAGATTAGAGAGGAAATCACCAATACCATTTATTAGCAAGAGAGACTCGTTTTGAGAGAAAACGACGACATAATGCACACTAGAGCACGAGGCTGAAGTTGGTTTCTTATTCACATCATTTGTATTTTTTTATTTATTTTGAGGACATCTTATCAACAGTAACAGGAAAAGATGCAGTGAGCTGTCCTTAAAGGGGTTGTCCGGACATAACTATCTCCAACATGACTGTCCTACCCTTCCCATACTTTTCTGATGCCCCGTATTCATTACACAAATTCTCAGCCGGAAGTGTCTTTTCTCACATTCAGTGACGTACCGGTTCCCTTCTGCAGAGCGAAGCCGCTTCGCAGGGAGCCCGGTGACGTCACCATCAGCCGCAGGCATTATGCAGAGCGCTCGGTGGGGCGGTACCTCGGCAGCAACAGATCGTGCTAAGCCACGCCCCTCCGGTCCGGTGACGTCACCCAGCAGGGCGTGTTGTTCACAATGAAGGAGGCAAGGGAACTATATGGAATATGATTCAAGGGGGGCGGATGCATGGAGGACGTAGCGATGTGCGGCAGGAGGCGGAATAAAACAATGAGGGGGCGGAGTCACGGCGGAGATGAGAGTTGTCTGAAAGCACGTGATGCCGCGCTGCGCTTGGACCCACAGTGCAGAGCGGCAGGAAGTTAGACAAAAGTAAACAGTGCGTGGGGGACCGTCTGAGCCGTGTAGAAATGGCGAAAATACCTTAAAACATATGGGGGGGACCTAGAATCGCACTTAAAAAAAAAAAAAAAACTTCCCGGACAACACCTTTAACGCAAATCAGTTCAAAGCGGCATTAAAATACAAAAGATGGGCCCCAAAAAAGTGTAATTTAAAGGAGTTCTCTCATCATGAACAATGGGGGCATATCGCTAGGATATGCCCCCATTGTCTTATAGGTGTGGGTCCCACTGCTGGGACTCACACCTACAGTGCTTTGCAAAAGTATTCCCCCCCTTGACTTTTTCGTATTTTGTTACATTACAGCCTTAAAGGGACACTGACAGGCCCAATAACCATAATTAGCTGTACATATCCATGCACAGGTCTTCTAATGTGCATTAAAAACATATAAGTTTCCCCCCTGTCCACATTATGAATACTGCAAACTCACGTTTTATAACCTGAACTAATCGCTGTTCTTTCTGCCCAAGGGGCAGAGTTTCAGCTTCTCTTGCGCCCAGCCAGCATCAGCCCAACCGCCGTTTTGAAGCGCCGCCCAGCTCATCAATATTCACTTAGCTGGGCGGCTTCTGCTGTCCCCGACCTTCCGAGATCCGGCGCATGCCCAATAGAAAGCTATGGGTGCCGGGCGCATGCGCAGAAGCTGAAAGCAAGTCCGATGCCCATAGCTTTCTATTGGGCATGCGCCGGATCTCGGAAGGTCGGGGACAGCAGAAGCCGCCCAGCTAAGTGAATATTGATGAGCTGGGCGGCGCTTCAAAACGGCGGTTGGGCTGATGCTGGCTGGGCGCAAGAGAAGCTGAAACCCCGCCCCTTGGGCAGAAAGAACAGCGATTACTTCACGTTATAAAACATGAGTTTGCAGTATTCATAATGTGAACAGGGGGGATACCTATATGTTTTTAATGCACATTAGAAGACCTGTGCATGGATATGTACAGCTAATTATGGTTATTGGGCCTGTCAGTGTCCCTTTAAGTTCAATGTTTTGTTAATCGGAATTTTATGTGATGGATCGGAGCACAATAGTCTAAGTTGGTGAAGTGAAATGAGAAAAATGTATAAATAAAACTATTGTTTAGAAATAGAAAACAGAAAATTGGTATGTGCGTATGTATTCACCCCTTTGTTAGGAAGCCCATAAAAAGCTCTGGTGTAACCAATTACCTTCAGAAGTCACATAATTAGTGAAATGATGTCACCTGTCGCCTATCAGCATGGCACATTTTGACTTGGCAAGATTTGCCCACTCTTCTTTGCAAAAACACTCCAAATCTGTCAGATTGCGAGGGCATCTCTTGTGCACAGGCCTCTTCAGATCACCCCACAGATTTTCAATCGGATTCAGGTCTGGGCTCTGGCTGGGCCATTGCAAAACTTTAATCTTCTTCTGGTGAAGCCATTCCTTTGTTGATTTTGATTTATGCTTTAGGTCGTTGTCATGCTACATGTTTAGCTTTCTAGCAGAAGCCTGAAGGTTTTCTGCCAATATTGACTGGTATTTGGAACTGTTCATAATTCCCTCTAGCTTAACTAAGGCCCCAGTTCCAGCTGAAGAAAAACAGTCCCTTGGCATGATGCTGCCACCACCATGCTTCACTGTGGGTATGGTGTTCTTTTGGTGATGTGCAGTGTTGTTTTTGTGCCAAACATATCTTTTGGAATTATGGCCAAAAAGTTCAACCTTAGTTTCATCAGACCATAACACCTTTTCCCACATGCTTTTGGGAGACTTCAGATGTGTTTTTGCAAAATGTAGCCTGGCTTGGATGTTTTTCTTCGTAAGAAAAGGCTTTTGTCTTGCCACTCTACCCCATAGCCCAGACATATGAAGAATATGGGAGATTGTTGTCACATGTACCACACAGCCAGTACTTGCCAGATGTTCCTGCAGCTCCTTTAATGTTGCTGTAGGCCTCTTGGTAGCCTCCCAGACCAGTTTTCTTCTTGTTTTTTCATCAATTTTGGAGGGACGCCCAGTTGCTGGTAATGTCACTGTTGTGCCATATTTTCTCCACTTGATGATGACTGTCTTCACTGTGTTCCTATCTGGTATATCTAATGCCTTGGAAATTCTTTTGTACCCGTCTCCTGACTGATACCTTTTAACAATGAGATCCCTCTGATGCTTTGGAAGCTCTCTGTGGACCATGGCTTTTGCTGTGGGATGTGACTAAGAAAATTTCAGGAAAGACCAACTAGAGCAGCAGAACTTTATTTGGGGATAATCAGAGGCACTTTAAATGATAGCAGGTGTATGCTGACTCCTATTTAACAGGATTTTGAATGTGATTGCTTAATTCTGAACACAGCTACATCCCCAGTTATAAGAGGGTGTGCACACTTATACAACCACATTATTTTAGTTTTTTTTTCTTCCCTCTACCTAAAAGATTTCAGTTTGTTTTTCAATTTAGTTGTACAGTTTACAGGTCACAATAATAGTGGAAAAAGTTATGAAATGATTTATCTTTTTTTACATCACAGAAACTTGACATTTTAACAGGGGTGTGTAGACTTTTTATATCCACTGTAGTTATACCCTATGAGCGCTCTGAATTCTAGCAATGTGGGGATGCTTGGTGTATATAAGATGATGCAAACATTTCTAGGAGCACATCGGGCAAAGGAAAAGGAGTAGATATTGGTCTCACTGTTAGTGATCATTAGATAGATAATTATATCTATACAATGTGGGCGCTCTAGATTATAGCAGTGTGGGATGCCTAGTATATGTAAAATGATGCAAGCATATATAGGCGCGTATAAACAGATACGGAGATATATAAGTACATGTGCCGATATAAAAGTACATATAAATATTAAAACATACATAACAAAAACTAATAATAAATAAGTTGATTTAAAACCTATCGCAAAAATCAAATGGTGACTACTAAATTCGTTTGTTTGCAATGGGTGTGATTAGTACATGAACATATAAAGTGAGAAGGAATTTGAGAGTATATATAAAAGGTCATAATTACATATATGAACACTTGTGTATCGTATATAGAGAAAGGATATATAAAAGGAGACACAATCCCACTGTTTCAAAGTCATGTGAATGTGGCAAATCATATGGGGTAATTATTTTTATTTATTATTTCCTAGTTCCCGTTACTTACACATAATGATTCCCAATAGATGGCCTAAGGTGGATAAAATCAATGTGCATAAGATAAAACAATAAAATACCGTAATGTCTTCTTAAAAACCTGTGAGGCTGAAACAGTAAATATTGTAAAAGAGAAGGGGTTTCTACGAGGTAAGAAGGGGTAGGGACAACCCATCCGGTATAGAAAAAAGGGATTCAGTAATTCACATATTCAAATGATTCTTTCAATCCAAACTGAGCTAGCGTGTTAAGGCTATAAATCCAATACATCTCCTTGCGACAAAGGGTCTGGTAAGAATGTGGAATCCATTTGAGTGGGGTTACTTTAAGAGGGGTTGGGTCACCATCATGATAGATGGGAAAATGGCAGGACACACTGTGGGTATTTACTTTTCGTTTTATGTTAGACCTGTGCTCATTCATATGTTAACGCAGTGATTGAGTGGTACGGCCTACATAGTACATGTTGCAGGGGCATTGTAGTAGATATATTACATTGGAAGTACTGCAATTCATGGCATGTCGTAGTTGGATAGGGTCTTCAAAGGTTGCTAGAGTCAATTTCTTCTTATTGTTAGTAATCATACTCCAACACTTGCATCTCCTTGACCCACACTTGTGGGATCCTACTCTACACGCGGTCATATTTCCCCCTATGGGTAGTTGTCCGCCCAGCGGCTTTTTAAACTTGGGGCAGGATGGTGCAAAGATATCTTTAAAGGGGTTCTGCACTTTCATTTAACTGATGATCTATCCTCTGGATAGATCATCAGCTTCTGTTCGGCAGGGGTCCGAAACCCGGGACCCCCGCCGATCAGCTGTTTGAGAAGCAGCGCCGCGGCCTTCTCACTGTTTACCGCCGGACCGCCCGCCCACTGACGTTATGACTAGTATCAACTAGCGTGGGCGGGGCTAAGCTCTGTTCACTTGAATGGAGCTTAGCCGCGCCCACGCTAGTTGATACTAGTCGTGACATCAGTGGGCCGGCGGTAAACAGTGAGAAGGCCGTGGCGCTGCTGCCTTCTAAAACAGCTGATTGACGGGGGTCCCGGGTGTCAGACCCCCGCCGATCAGAAGCTAATGGTCTATCCAAAGGATAGATCATCAGTTAAATGAAAGTGCAGAACCCCTTTAAGTGTTTTTGCCCTCCGAAATGTCAGATTAGGGACTTTTGGAATGTTTTTTCCTATAATGGGATCCTTTGTTAGCACTGTCCAATGTTTAGTCAAAATTCTCCTGATCTCTGCATGTTTAATATTGTAACGTGTGATCAGACTGAGTGGGCGATATCTAGAGACGGGTAGTTTCTCTTTTTTGTGTGATAAACTCCCTTTTTCCCACATATCTTTTTCCCACCATATCTAATTGTTCTTTGAGTAGCTTATCATCAGAGCAGTTCCTCCTACCGTAATCCTTGTCATCTGACCGTAGGGGATGTTGTTTTTCCAACGGTGGTGGTGGCAACTTTTAAAGTCCAGGTAGCTGTTCGTATCCACTCGTTTAAAATGTGTCCTTCTGATAATTTGGTTGTCAACTTTATTTAGGTGCAGGTCTAAAAAGACTGCTTCCTTCGGGTGATGTTCAAGTGTAAAGGTCAAATTCAAATCATTATCATTAAGTCCTCTTACAAATATTAAAAGGTCTTCAGGGTTACCATCCCAGACCAAAATGAAGTCATCAATGAATCTTTTATACAATTAAATTTTGTGGTGTATTAGGAGACCCATCTTCTCCTCGAAGGACCCCATGAACAGATTTTCATACAATGGGGCAAATTTTGTCCCCATCGCCATCCCTTTTACCTGATGGTATACGGCAGGGATGGCCAACCTGTGGCTCTCCAGCTGTTGCAAAACTACAACTCCCAGCATGCCCAGACAGCCTACAGCTATCAGCATACAGCAGGGCATGGTGGGAATTGTAGTTTTACAACAGTTGGAGAGCCACAGGTTGGCCAGCCCTGGTATACGGTGTCTTTAAAGGAAAAATAGTTATGGTTCAAGATGAATTCAATGGATTTGAGGATAAACGAAACCTGTGTCTCGGACATCATTGGGTCCGAGAGTAAGACCTCTCTTATCGCTCCCAAACCCAGTGAGTGGAGAATATAGCTGTAAAGCGAAGAGACATCTAATGTTACCCAATTGAAAGTTTCTTCCCATTGGAAGGTTTCCAGGATGTTCAGTAGATGGGAGGTGTCATGGAGGTATGATGGCAGTTTTAAAACATATGTTTGTAATATACCATCGACATATTCAGACAGATTAGTGGTGAGAGAACCAATACCTGATATGATTGATCTCCCGGGGGGGTTTATCAGTGACTTATGGATTATAGGTAGAAAGTAGAATCTCGCTGTTAATGGGTGGGGAGTTTTTAAATGGGTCCTACCTTTTTTGTCAATAATACCCGTGCTATGACCTTCATCTATAAGCTGGTATATTATCTTTTTATATTCCTGGGTGGGATCGTATGTCAACGGTTCATAGTAATCCCGATCGGATAGAATACGGAGGGATTCAGAAACATAGTAGTTGGTGTCCATAATAACTATACCGCCCCCCTTATCGGCACTTTTTATGACAATATTGTTATTTTTGGTCAGAGTTCTTAGGGCACGAGTCAGTTCCGGGTTAAGATTCTTTTCCCGTTCAGTGATCGAAGTTATGGTGAGGTTTTCTTTTAGGTCAGCCGTGACCATATTGTAGAAGCTTTCTATGTTAGGCCCTCTGCTCTCAAGGGGGTAGAATGTTGATTTAGGCTTAATTTTAGAGGGTATGATGGTACTCTTGGATAAGAGATATGGAATACTGCCGTGAATAGAAGAGGTGGAAGGTGTAGTGTGGACTGGCATTAAGTCAGATAGGATGACTGCAGGAGACACAATATTAGGATTCGGACGGGTGAGGTCTTTAATGGTAAAATGTCTATGGAGGGTAAGTTTTCTAACAAATTGATTCAAATCCACAAATAGTTCGAAGAGGTCGGGATTATTAGTGGGGCAAAAAGAGAGTCCCTTTTCTAGAAGTTTAATTTCATTGAGTGTAAGTGGGTATTTAGACAAATTGAAGATGCCTTTCTCTTTTTCCTTATTGGTGGGATCTAATGATTCTCCAACTTTCTGGGCTTGAGTCTCTTGTTTAGGGCGCCTCTTTTTCTACCTCCTCGGCATCTTCAAAATCTGTGTTTAGTCGCTTTTTTTTAATGCTCGATACCGGGGTGTAAAAGTGGGTAATTTTCAGCGATTGTGTTGTTGATGGGGTACTCAGATGGGGTGAGTCCAACTGTTTGATCATCAAGTTGAGGGATAGAATGCTGGTTAAGATCTTCCTGGTCGGTGGAGTAGGGTTGGGTGTCTGTACCGTTGGGGAGACCCGATCTAAAAAATAATCTTCAGTCAAATTGGATGGTAGAGCTAAAAAGTGGTCAGAATTAGATGACGATGTTGAGTAGGTGGAGAAACTCAAATTGTCTTCTATTGGTATTGTGGTAGACGTCTCTGAACTGGAGCTAGTGGGAGGTTGTATAGTGTGGGTCTCACTTATTCGCGGTTCCTCCCCAGTTTGTTCTTCAGTACATGTTTTATCTCAATGGTACTAACCTTTTGACCAGATGTATATTTACCGGGAGTGGTATGTGCGGATGTAATAACCCCTGTGGGTTCTATCCTGATCATAGAGGTAGGAGTACGAGGATGGTTTAAAGCGGGGTCCCTAACTGTAGAAGATGCAATGTTCACAAGTGGATCGGTAAAAGGTGTGGGGTATAGTCAGGGTGTTTAGCCCATCGTTTAGTGGGATGAGGATCACCTGAAAATGTCCTTCTAGGGTTATTTTTGCGAATGTTTTTATAGATGTTGCTGTTATGAAAGGTCAGATCTCTTTGTGATAGTTTCACAATGTCAGCATAGGTGTATGATCCATGTTGGATATTGTTGCTTACTGTCAAAGGTTTAAGAGAGTGATTAGAGCGAGGACGCGTACGTTCTCAAGTTCTAATTTTACTATCTTTATAATCTGTAAGGTCCCTCATAAGTTTGCCACATTTGTCTCTAACTATAGGATATTCAAAGATTCTGAGGTCTTTTCTCTTGTGTAACAGTGGGTGAGGTGAGTGTACGGTATCTAATTCAATGTATAATAGCTTCTTAAGTATAACTACCAAATTGGAGCTTCCATTTGGTAATCAAAATTCTCATTAGGTTAGCACAGCGTACTCATCACTAACTTTAAGCCACTTCTCATAGAACAATGGGTCATCCAGAAATGAGGGTTTTAAAGATGATCTAAGGCCTCTGGGTATAATGCCCAGGGATAAATACATGGAAAGAAAATAACTGTCAATTTATTACGGATGAAGTCCTTGATAAGTCCCAGAATGTTGGACTCAGTTTGTTCGATGTTATTCATCGTGTCCTTATCATGTTCTACTTTCATATGAGCCCAGGTGCTTTTTGGTGTAGGTTTAAGTTTCTCAGCATTCTGGTTCTGTAAAAGGTTTTTGACTTCCCGTGTTACTTTGTTCATCAGGTTAACCACGTCTGTTAAAAGGTACTCCCACCCTGCGTCTTCTTCATTTCCTATATCCGGCATGGGTACGTCCCCTTGCCGGTTAATAGAGACAATAAGAAAGAAAAAAATGGAAGTTATTCCAATCCTAAGAGATCGTTAAATCTCCCAGGGGAAGGAAAAATGGGTGCCTACAGTGGTGGGATGATAGAGATTAAGAAGTAAGTAAAAGACAGGGAAGGCAGCTGGAAAGGAGAGTGCTTGGTAGTCTCAAGCACCTAGATGTATGTGGTAAGGAGGTCGGTCAATGACCGCCGTATGGCGAGAAGATCTCACCAGTCTAACAGTGAAAGTCCGTAGAGTACAAGGTGATTAGCGCCATTCCCTTAGTCTAGTTTAAAATACAGATAAGTGAAATACATAGATCACTCCCTACACCCGGAGTATAGTAAATACAACAAATGCAGAACGAAAAGGTACTTAAAATAATGAAAGAAAACAAGTGAGGGAGGAAAAACAGGTACAAGTCAGGGTTAGGTTATAAAAAAATATCCAAATCTTTGATGATCCCTAGGAGCACCATCAAACCTATCATAACCAAAGGGAAAGAGCATGGCACAACAGCAAACCTGCCAAGAGACGGCCTTCCACCAAAACTCACGGATCGGGCAAGGAGAGAGTTCCACAGCAGAAACTGGAGTATCTGTACATAGGACGACAATAAGCCACACGCTCCATAGAGTTGGGCTTTATGGCAGAGTGGGCAGAAGAATGCCATTACTTTCAGCTAAAAACAAAAAGGCACGTTGTGAGTTTGTGGAAAGGCATGTAGGAGACTACCAAAATGTATGGAGGAAGGTCTGGTCTGATGAGACTAAAATTTAACTTTTTTGGCATAAAAAAAACGCTATGTCTGGCGCAAACCCAAGACATCACATCACCCAAAGAACACCATGCCCACAGTGAAACATGGTGGTGGCAGCATCATGCTGTGGGGATGGGACTGGGAAACTGGTCAGAGTTGAGGGAAAGATGGTGCTAAATACAGGGATATTCTTGAGCAAAACCTGTACCACTCTGTGCGTGATTTGAGGTTAGGCCGGAGGTTCACCTTCCAGCAGGACAATGACCCCAAACACACTGCTAAAGATACACTTGAGTGATTTAAGGGGGAAACATGTAAATGTGTTGGAATGGCCTAGTCAAAGCCCAGATATCAATCCAATAGAAAATCTGTGGTCAGATTTAAAGATTTCTGTTCACAAGCGCAAACATCAAATTTGAAGGAGCTGGATCAGTTTTGCAAGGAGGAATGGGCAAAAATCCCAGTGGTAAGATGTGGCAAGCTCGTAGAGACTTATCCAAAGCTTCACAATAAAAATAAAAAAAATCTTCAAAAGTTGTGGGCATGTTCTGTAAATTAAATGATGCAAATTCTCAAACAATCCTTGTTAATTTCAGGTTGTGAGGCACCAAAACACGAAAAAAAATCAAGGGGGGTAAATAGTTTTGCAAGGCACTGTATGTCGAGAACGGAGCGCGGTAAGTGAAGTAGGGCGCACTGCGCATGCGCAGCCACCCTGCAATAATTTTCTATGGGGCCGGCCAAAATAGCCGAACGCTGGCTCGGCTATTTCCATCGGCCCCATAAAAATGAATGGGTGCGGGGGCCGCGCATGCACGGTACGCTCCCATTCACTTCTATGGGGAGCCGGCTTGGTGGTGGCCGGACCGGAGTCCTCAAGCCATTACCTTGCGGGGCTCCGTTCTCGATATAGGTGTGGGATTCACACCTATAAGACAATGGGGCATATCCTAGCGATATGCCCCCATTGTCCATGATGAGACTACCACTTTAAGGAATTAAATGAATTCGGACCAGTGATCTCACACTGCCAACATATAGGGTGGGATGCCCCGCATCAGATACAGTGGTTTTCAACCTGGCCCGAACAGGTTCTGGGCATGAACACTGGCATCAAAGTGGGCAGACGGACACTTTTCACTGATTTGAATAATTAACTGATGTTTTTAAGGGGTTAAATGAATTCCGGCCAGTGATCTTGCATTGCCAACATACGAAGGGTGATGCCCCGCATCAGATACAGTGGAGTTCAGCCTGAACAGATTCTGGGTAGAGATGAGCGAACTTTGCGCACTCGCGATTCGCCGAACATGTGGCGATTTTCGTGCCCGCCATATTCTTTTACATTGTGAAGAATTTTGACCCATGACACATCCATAAGGTGAAAAAACCAAACAAGTGGAATGTTATATCAAAAGATGTCATTTATTATAAAATGTAAAAAATGGAGAACAACGGGATGTAATACAGTACACGGAGAAGCACAGGGTAAGTCAACTCAGAAGAACCACCATGAAACTGTGCAGAGTAATGCACAGATAGGTACGATCAAGAGGTGAGGCTAAAGCTAAGACTCTGGGAGACCGAAAAAATATCACATATACTAGTCTCCCCAATAAGGGTATGGTACACAAGGCACCACAGATAAATTGTAGTGAACCCAAAGTCGTAGCTAGCATACACTGATTAGTATAGGCGTCACAATCAGCCCGATATAATAATAAAAAAATCACTTGGCTGGGATCAGAATAATACAGTCGTTATACGCCTAAGTGCATGGGACCCAGCGTGGACACATACAGGGGTACCCCACACACAATCAAAACCGTGCTAAATACAAACCGTACCTGAGGACATGGTGGCAAATTGAATGACAAGCCCTGGGCGCGGGACCTCGACGCGCGTTTCACCTCACGGCTTCGAAGCCGTGAAGTGAAACGCGCGTCGAGGTCCCGCGCCCAGGGCTTGTCATTCAATTTGCCACCATGTCCTCAGGTACAGTTTGTATTTAGCACGGTTTTGATTGTGTGTGGGGTACCCCTGTATGTGTCCACGCTGGGTCCCATGCACTTAGGCGTATAACGACTGTATTATTCTGATCCCAGCCAAGTGATTTTTTTATTATTATATCGGGCTGATTGTGACGCCTATACTAATCAGTGTATGCTAGCTACGACTTTGGGTTCACTACAATTTGTCTGTGGTGCCTTGTGTACCATACCCCTATTGGGGAGACTAGTATATGTGATATTTTTTCGGTCTCCCAGAGTCTTAGCTTTAGCCTCACCTCTTGATCGTACCTATCTGTGCATTACTCTGCACAGTTTCATGGTGGTTCTTCTGAGTTGACTTACCCTGTGCTTCTCCGTGTACTGTATTACATCCCGTTGTTCTCCATTTTTTACATTTTATAATAAATGACATCTTTTGATATAACATTCCACTTGTTTGGTTTTTAGTTTACTCTGGATGTGGTACAAGTGGTCACTATAGCTGTCTTAGTTGACAGAGCTGCCTTTTGTAGGTTAATAACATCCATAAGGTGGTACAGGACAGCCAATTGAGACATTTTAGCACATGGACATAACCCCTACCTTATAAATAAACCTGATCTGGCCGCCATTTTACATTCTGTCTTTTGCCAGTGTAGGGAGAGGTTGCTGTGTGGAGCAGGGACAGGCTATTAGGGACACCAAATGCTAGCTAATATGGCCACAATAGTCCTTTTAAGGACTGGTATAGGTGTGCTATCGATAGGTGTGACACACTGAGGGGTGTAATATACTTATAATATACTTTCTAACATAGAAAGTATATTATAGTGCATTTGTATTGTGCAGCAGTTGTGTGCGGTTCTGCTGCGTTACCGCAGCCACACAGAGTGCCAAACGCTATTGGAACAAATCATTTCTACTGGTGTGATATACCAGTTGCCCCCCCAAAAAAAGTATTGAAGCAGGGGTGTGATATACCAATTATATACTTTCTATATAGTACATTTGGGTAGTGCAGCATTTGTTTGCGGTTTTGCTGCGTTACTTCAGCTACAGAGAGTGACAAACGACATTGGAACAAACAATTTCTACAGGAGTGATCTACCAGTTGCCCCCCCAAAAAAGGGAAAAAAGTGAGCTACAGTAAAATTGTTATTCAGTGACCGCATAATGTACCTCGAGCCACATAATCGCAATTTCTTTTATGTCAGGTGAAAGCCTAATTTGTAAGGCCTGTACTCCTGTGGCCTAAAATGAAAAATTTCTAGTCTCCAACAGAGCACATTTCAGAGAATTTCCCTTTAAGACGCATAAAAAATGGGTCCCCCGTCTAGTATGTCACTGTCCATGTTGTGGGACTATTTGTACACTTCTACTAAGTATTTGGTGGCTGCAAATATGAGTTTTTTTAGGTTCGCCTGCCATTAAAGTGAATGGGGCCCGCCGAGAACTTGTGGTTCGCGAACCGTCCCGGCCGATGTTCGTCCATCACTAAATACTATGAGTCAGTATAACACGGACATGACAGACGTCGCACTAAGGCTACTTTCACACTTGAGGCAGAGTGATCCGGCAAGCAGTTCCGTCGCCGAAACTGACTGCCGGATTCGGCAATCTGCATGCAAACGGGCAACATTTGTAGACGGATCCGGATGCGATTTCTGTTGTAACCACTAAAATATTACCTTCTTTTATTTCGGATTTTTCTGATGTATTCTCTGAAAGTGGAGTCCAGGAGTTGCCTCCGCATCGGGAGTATGATTACCTCGTCAACCTTGCTAAGTTGCCCAAGTCTCGGTTGTATAATCTTTCTGAACCCGAAAGAGTAGCCATGCGAGAGTATATCACCGAGAGTTTGGCTAAAGGTCATATTAGACCATCCAAATCCCCAGTGGATGCAGGGTTTTTCTTTGTTAAGAAAAAGGACATAACCCTTAGGCCATGTTTGGACTTCCGTGATCTTAACCAGATTACTGTCCGTGATCCCCTTTCTTTGATCCCAGATTTATTCAATCAAATTGTTGGTGCCAAGGTGTTTTCTAAGTTGGATTTGAGGGGGGCATACAATCTGGTAAGGATCAACGAGGGGGACGAATGGAAAACGGCCTTTATTAGCCCTGAAGGTCATTTCGAGAATTTGGTCATGCCTTTTGGGTTGACCAATGCTCTGGCTGTTTTTCAACATTTCTTCAATGACATCTTTCATCATCTGGTAGGCAGGTTTGTGGTAGTGTATCTGGATGATATTCTAATTTATTCCCCCGACATGGAGAAGCATCAGGATCACGTGAGACAGGTCTTACAGATCCTAAGGGAGAATAAATAGTATGCTAAGATGGAGAAGTGTGTATTCGAGGTCCCGGAAGTGCAATTCCTGGGTTACCTGCTCTCATCTTCGGGTTTTTGTATGGATCCGGAAAAAGTCTGTGCTGTGTTGGACTGGGATTGACCTAAAAATATGAAAGTGCTCATGCAAATTTTGGGGTTCATCAACTACTATCGTAAATTTATCTTGAATTACTCGCCTGTTGTTAAACCATTAACTGATATGACTAAGAAAGGTGTGAATTTCTCAGTCTGGTCTGATGAGGCATTACATGAAGGAAAATGTTTTGCTTCGGCTCCTATACTGGTGCAACCTGATGTGTCACACAGGGGCGGACACAGGCAGCAAAGGGCCCCTGTGCAAAGGATGTACCTGCCCCCCCCCCCCCCAACCACACATACAAATATAAACATATATGTGCAAATAAAAAACATCTTATGAATATGTTTACAATATGTATATATGTTCTTTTCATACTAAGCCACACCACTAACTCTGCCCAAAGCATAACTATACACACCCAGTCCCCTTAAAGGTGTTCTGCAGTTATTTTAAACTGATGATCTATCCTCTGGATAGATCATCAGCATCTGATCGGCGGGGGTCCAACACCCTGAGCCCCCGCTGATCAGCTATTTGAGAAGGCAGCGGTGCTATAGATGCTGATGATCTATCCAGAGGATAGATCATCAGTTTTAAATAACTGTAGAACCCCTTTAATGCCCCCACTAGTAATTATTCACCCTTTGTGCCAGTACATGGTAGATATGCCCTGATATGTGCCCCCTCACAGTAGTAATGGTCAGATATATGCCCCCTCACAGTAGTAATGGTCAGATATGGGCCCCCTTCACAGGGAGTTGAAAGACTATATGCAACATGCCGGTCCGCAGGGGAAAACACGTGAGGTTCATGGTGGGCCGAAAGGGTACAATAGTTCATCGGGTACACACGGTTAGCAGATGCCTCCCTGGGCCAGCAGTGCAGTGAAGGGGAGATCAGAACAGGAATTCTCCGGGGCACACTGATATGAGGGACACAGTCCAGATGGTGGTTGAGGTGCCCTTGGTGGTAACTTGGCTTTATGTGCTTATGGCTAGGTCCCGTTAGTCATTACGCCAGTACCATTGTGGTACAACAATGGTGAGAGTAGTAGTTGAATTAAGGAGTAAGACAACAGTTGAATGCAACTCACAACTTTTACTGTTTTGCTGGTTCTCAGTAGCAATGACATTCACAGATAACACAGTGTATCTTGCATGCAGAGGTAATAAATTGTAATCCGAGGTAACAGGCTTTTTGTAGTTAAGAAACTTCAGTTTAAAGTTTAGCTACATTAGTGAAACTCCAACTGGCTGGTATCTAGCTCCTTGCCTTATTCTAATCCCAGTAACAGTGGTTTCTGATCCTTCCTTCCACATAAGTGACATAACAGATTGGCCTTTCTGGCTTCTATATACCGGTGAGGCTGCCTGTAGCTAGATTGTCCTACACTGAATTCAAAAAAGACCATAAGCCTAATAAGATGGCTGTTATCTTCCTTTGTTTTTTCTGTAGTCAAAACACAATTTTCCACTTGTCCTCCTGGAGGGATAGACTGCAGAAAGAGGTCTCACCTTAGCCTTTCTTCTTAGCCTAAAACTTGGGAAAAGATCACTTGGCTCCTCTGGACCGTGGGGCCTCAGAGAGAGCTGAGAGTAGGGGGGCCCTCTATCCTTCCCCCTGCTCCTCACTCCAGCTACTCCATCTGCTCACCACACACACACTGAACTCCACTCTACATCTTCTCAACACCCTAACTAGGCCTGAACTGAGGTATATACAGTACAGACCAAAAGTTTGGACACACCTTCTCATTCAAAGAGTTTTCTTTATTTTCATGACTATGAAAATTGTAGATTCACACTGAAGGCATCAAAACTATGAATTAACACATGTGGAATTATATACATAACAAAAAAGTGTGAATCAACTGAAAATATGTCATATTCTAGGTTCTTCAAAGTAGCCACCTTTTGCTTTGATTACTGCTTTGCACACTCTTGGCATTCTCTTGATGAGCTTCAAGAGGTAGTCACCTGAAATGGTCTTCCAACAGTCCTCAAGGAGTTCCCAGAGATGCTTAGCACTTGTTGGCCCTTTTACCTTCACTCTGCGGTCCAGCTCACCCCAAACCATCTCGATTGGGTTCAGGTCCGGTGACTGTGGAGGCCAGGTCATCTGGCGCAGCACCCCATCACTCTCCTTCATGGTCAAATAGCCCTTACACAGCCTGGAGGTGTGTTTGGGGTCATTGTCCTGTTGAAAAATAAATGATGGTCCAACTAAACGCAAACCGGATGGAATAGCATGCCGCTGCAAGATGCTGTGGTAGCCATGCTGGTTCAGTATGCCTTCAATTTTGAATAAATCCCCAACAGTATCACCAGCAAAGCACCCCCACACAATCACACCTCCTCCTCCATGCTTCACGGTGGGAACCAGGTATGTAGAGTCCATCCGTTCACCTTTTCTGCGTCGCACAAAGACACGGTGGTTGGAACCAAAGATCTCAAATTTGGTCTCATCAGACCAAAGCACAGATTTCCACTGGTCTAATGTCCATTCCTTGTGTTCTTTAGCCCAAACAAGTCTCTTCTGCTTGTTGCCTGTCCTTAGCAGTGGTTTCCTAGCAGATATTCTACCATGAAGGCCTGATTCACACAGTCTCCTCTTAACAGTTGTTCTAGAGATGTGTCTGCTGCTAGAACTCTGTGTGGCATTGACCTGGTCTCTAATCTGAGCTGCTGTTAACCTGCGATTTCTGAGGCTGGTGACTCGGATGAACTTATCCTCCGCAGCAGAGGTGACTCTTGGTCATCCTTTCCTGGGGCGGTCCGCATGTGAGCCAGTTTCTTTGTAGCGCTTGATGGTTTTTGTGACTGCACTTGGGGACACTTTCAAAGTTTTCCCAATTTTTCGGACTGACTGACCTTCATTTCTTAAAGTAATGATGGCCACTCGTTTTTCTTTACTTAGCTGCTTTTTTCTTGCCATAATACAAATTCTAACAGTCTATTCAGTAGGACTATCAGCTGTGTATCCACCTGACCTCTCCACAACGCAACTGATGGTCCCAATCCCATTTATAAGGCAAGAAATCCCACTTATTAAACCTGACAGGGCACACCTGTGAAGTGAAAACCATTTCAGCTGACTACCTCTTGAAGCTCATCAAGAGAATGCCAAGAGTGTGCAAAGCAGTAATCAAAGCAAAAGGTGGCTACTTTGAAGAACCTAGAATATGACATATTTCCAGTTGTTTCACACTTTTTTGTTATGTATATAATTCCACATGTGTTAATTCATAGTTGTGATGCCTTCAGTGTGAATCTACAATTTTAATAGTCATGAAAATAAAGAAAACTCTTTGAATGAGAAGGTGTGTCCAAACTTTTGGTCTGTACTGTATATCCTAGTGTTATCGCCATCTAGTGGTGGATGTGATGTAGTGCACCCTACCAGCCTGTTAACAGAGATTTCAGAAGCAAATATATGCAGTATACAATACAACAACTTGGCAGTGCCCACGTTCACTAGCGGGACGCTGCATATACTCACCTAGTTCCTCATGATTACAGTTCAGCCGCTGGCGCTCCACAACAGTAGCAGGATGTAGTGCCACACCTGTGTAGGAGGAGGAGCACAGCAGATTCCCGGCCGCACCGCTCCTCCTCATACACAGACCAGCAGTGTGATGTGGGACACTACATCCTGCTACTGCTGTGGAGCCAGGTCCATATTTAGATTTGATGCTGCCCTAAGCACTTTAGTACCAGCTTCCTCCCCCCAATGTCCATAGCTGATGGTAAAATACTCCCTAGCCTTCAGCTATCCCTCAGGACTGCCTCATACACTTGGACAATTAAAGGACTGACCTGTTCTATGTGCGCTTGGCAGCTGAAGGCATCTGTGTTGGTCCCATGTTCTAATGTGCCCACATTGCTGAGAAAAATGATGTTTTATTATATACAAACAGGGGCGTTACCATTACACCTAGAGGCTCCGCTCTCTGTAACTGCCGCGCCCTCTGCACTTTAACATGGCCCGGCGGGATGACATTTTCACTGCCAGCCCTGTCAAAGTTGACAGGGAGCAGCAGTTGCAGAGACAGCAGAGCCTCTAGGTGTAATGGTAACGCCCCCGTTGCTCCTAGAGGAACATTTGCATATATTCAAATATTCATTATTTTTTCTCAATAATGCAGGCATATATGAACATGGGCCCAACACAGACCGGCACTGATGGGTGGCTTTAGCACTTCCCTAGCCATTTTACAGGCTAAGGCCTCTTGCACACGAATGTGTGCGCCCCTGTCACGGCTGTTTAAGGGTAACCAGAGCATACACAGTAAGAAGAGCTACTGACCGGACCCAAACTAGGGAAGAGAAAGGGTGACCCCTGTCAGACCCTCAACACTCTCCCTATGCTGCTAAAGCACATGCCCGGATCCAAATGGTGGAACAAGGCATGCCCGCGTACCTTAGACTGATGAGCCCTGTAACCCCTACAATAGTGGAAGGGGCACGGCCACCGATGCCCTGCTCAGAATATGGAGGGAACCTTGGCCACCTCAGATCCAGTCAGGAAATCACCAGGTACACAACAAAGTCTGCACACTTAGCTGATGGTACACAACAAAGTCTGCACACTTAGCTGATGGAGCTGCAGCCGCAGAGAAGACGGATCCAAGGGCCGCTGGCAATATCCGGAGTGCTTGCAGCAGCAGAACACAGGTCCAGAGAACTAGTAGCTTAACAAGTGAAGATACTCAAGGCAGAGCTACAACTGAAAAGAGAAATATAATCCACGCCCTGCAATAGGAGGAGGGGTGATTTAAAGGCAGGGAAATCAAACGCAGGAGAGACAGCTGGGAGTAAAGACCTCATCACAGGGTCGGAGAAACAGAACAGTGAGAACACCTCCAAACTCTAAGTGACATCATCACAGGGGTGGAGACACAGAGCTGTGAGAACGTCTCAAAGCTCTGGTAGTGACAGCCCCGTGGCCGTGCTGCGGCCCGCTAATTGCGAGCCGCAATGCATGAACACCAACCGTGGGGCAGTCGCAGCGGATCGCGGACCCATTCACTTTAATGGGTCCGCGATCCACCCGTTCCGCCAAAAGATAGGACATGTTCTATCTTTTTGCGGAACGGAATTACGGGACGAAACCGCACGGAAGCACTCCGTCTGCAAAGGGTCAAATAATTCCTACCACATCTCAGTTGGAGTTCCTGAGAAGCTGTGAACAGGTGATCCCTTTGCACCAGTTCACATGCGGCGCTGGACGGTGGCCGTCGCTGCCTCTGTGCCGTGCTGGTGGAGTGATGGGATCCGAGGCCTAGGTGGCTCTGCCGCAAGGTGGGGCCGCGGTGTGGCTGCTGGATCCCATTGCCTGCTGGAGCGGTGTGGAGGTGCGGTGGTCACGGCGCTGCGCTACGGTTAGAGTAGGTTCCCACTTAACAAGAGGTAACCTTGTCGCGGTAAGTCGGCCTATGCTCTTTGATCAAACTGTATACTAATGCCTCTTAATAGTGCACAGCAAATGATTGATACTAGTGCTGTATAGCCATGTTTTATCAAAAGAAATGCTGCAAATTGAAAACAGTTGTTATATCAGGAGTATAGGAATGAGGATGTGCGATTCAGATTCTCTCTATATTTAAACAATTCATACACTTGGACAATTAAAGGACTGACCTGTTCCATGTGCGCTTGGCAGCTGAAGGCATCTGTGTTGGTCCCATGTTCTAATGTGCCCACATTGCTGAGAAAAATGATGTTTTATTATATACAAACAGGGGCGTTACCATTACACCTAGAGGCTCCGCTCTCTGTAACTGCCGCGCCCTCTGCACTTTAACATGGCCCGGCGGGATGACATTTTCACTGCCAGGCCCTGTCAAAGTTGACAGGGAGCAGCAGTTGCAGAGACAGCAGAGCCTCTAGGTGTAATGGTAACGCCCCCGTTGCTCCTAGAGGAACATTTGCATATATTCAAATATTCATTATTTTTTCTCAATAATGCAGGCATATATGAACATGGGCCCAACACAGACCGGCACTGATGGGTGGCTTTAGCACTTCCCTAGCCATTTTACAGGCTAAGGCCTCTTGCACACAAATGTGTGCGCCCCGTGGCCGTGCTGCGGCCCGCTAATTGCGAGCCGCAATGCATGAACACCAACCGTAGGGCAGTCGCAGCGGATCGTGGACCCAATTCACTTTAATAGGTCCGCGATCCACCCGTTCCGCCAAAAGATAGGACATGTTCTATCTTTTTGCGGAACGTAATTACGGGACGAAACCGCACGGAAGCACTCCATAGTGCTTCCGTAGAGTTCCGTTTTGTGCTTCCGTTCTGCACCATTCCGCATCTTCGGATTTGCGGACCCATTGAAGTGAAGTGATCCACATCCGTGATAGGGAATGCCCACGGAACGACGCCCGTGTATTGCGGATCCGCAAATAAGGTCCGCAATACGGCCACGGAGCGCATAACTACCGCTGATCTGCTGTCAGTACTCGCCTCCTGTATTAAGGGTTAATTATCATTGGTGGCGCAGTGCCCCCTCCCCCCCTCAACCCCCCCAGTATTATAATCATTGGTGGCAGTGGCCACAGGGTCCCCTCCGCTCCTCTTCATTGGTGGCAGTGGCAGCTTCTGATCGGAGCCCCAGCAGTGTAATCCTGGGGCTCCGATCGGTTACCATGGCAGCCAGGACGCTACTGAAGCCTTGGCTGCCATAGTCGGCTCCCTGCTGCTCTGTGCACTATGGTGGCGCTTGGTTTGAGGTACCAGCAACGACATTGGGGAAATGTCGCTCGTGTAGACGGCTCACTACACTGGTGGTTGGGGCCACGGAACCTCCTGGATACAGGAGGTTCTCGATGATCTCTTCCTGATCTCTTCCTTCCTCAGCCTTACTGTAGAGAACAAAACTATTATACAGTGTCAATTGAATTAAACATACAGACACCTTCTTATACCAACGTCTGGTCCTGCGGAAAAGTAAATAAGGAGCCACCCCTCCCATGAGCAAATTATAGTCGTGGACCGAGAGGGGCTTTTCAATGACACTGGTTGCTTGTTCAATTTGTATTGTCGTGTCTGCGTGAATGGAGGAGAGGATGTAAGCATCACGCTTGTCTCTCCATTTCACCGCGAGCAGTTCTTCGTTACACAAGGCAGCCCTCTCCCCCCTTGCAAGACGGGTGGTAATGAGCCGTTGGGGGAAGCCCCTAGGTCGCGCGGTGCCACAGCAGCCAATCTGTTCTAAAAACAAATGCCTGAAGAGGGGTACACTTGTGTAAAAATTGTCCACATAAAGATAGTACCCCTTGCCAAATAAGGGTGACACCAAGTCCCAGACTGTCTTCCCACTGCTCCCCAGGTAGTCAGGGCAACCGACCGGCTCCAGGGTCTGATTTTTACCCTCACAGACTCGAAATTTGTGCGTATAGCCTGTGGACCTTTCAAAGAGCTTATACAATTTGACCCCATACCGGGCGCGCTTGCTTGGGATGTATTGTTTGAAGCCAAGGCGCCCGGTAAAATGTATAAGGGACTCGTCTATGCACATGTTTTGCTCAGGGGTATACAAATCAGCAAATTTGGTGTTAAAGTGGTCTATGAGGGGCCGAATTTTGTGGAGCCGGTCAAAAGCTGGGTGGCCTCTGGGACGAGAGGTGCTGTTGTCACTAAAGTGCAGGAAATGCAGGATGGTCTCAAATCGTGTCCTGGACATGGCAGCAGAGAACATGGGCATGTGATGAATTGGGTTCCTGGACCAATATGACCGCAATTCATGCTTTTTTGTTAGGCCCATGTTGAGGAGAAGGCCCAGAAAAGTTTTAAATTCGGAAACTTGGACTGGTTTCCACCGGAAAGACTGGGCATAAAAGCTTCCCGGGTTGGCGGCTATAAATTGAGTGGCATATTGGTTTGTTTCTGCCACGACAAGTCCAAGAGCTCCGCAGTCAAGAACAGCTCAAAAAACCCCAGTGCTGATCCGATCTGAGCTGTCTCAACCCGAACTCCAGACTGGGCGGTGAAAGGGGGAACTACTGGTGCGGCTAAAGTTGGGGACTGCCAATCAGGGTTTGCCAGCACCTCAGGGATTCTAGGGGCTCTACGGGCCCGTCTGTGCGGTGGCTGCGACGGGGGAACTAATGCACGTGCCACCGTACCAGCTTCAACTGCCCTTCTGGAGCTCGCCACTTCACCATGTTGTACGGCAGTGCTGGTACTAGGTCCAGGATGGGCTGCGCTGCCGGTGTATGCCTCACCACGTAATCCGACAGCTCCAGCCCCACTCTGCTGCCCTTGAAGCGGATCCTGCGCAACCTGTGGTCTAGCAACACGGGGCTGGGTACGCCTGGTGGTATCAGGGACCTCAACCTCATCGTCCGAACTTTGGGTCAGACTGCCACTGCTTTCTACAGGTTCGTATTCTGACCCGCTGGATTCGTCAGATGAGGGTTCCCATTCCTCATCCGACTGGGTCAGAAGCCTGTAGGCCTCTTCAGAAGAATACCCCTTACTTGCCATTTGGTCAACTAAATTTAGGGGGTATTCCCTGAGACTACCCAAGAAAAAAAGCAAGCCTGTCTTACAAATGGGAGGCTAGCGAAGTACCGGAAGCCGCTGCGATTGATAAAAAATATCAAAACAGATTGTTTTATCGCCGCAGTGCGTGTAAAGTGATTGTGCAGTGATAAAAAAAAAATACAATTTGTCACTGCGGCGGGGCGGGTGTGGGTGAACGCACGTGTGGGCGACCGATCAGGCCTGATCGGGCAAACACTGTGTTTTGGGTGGAGGGCGAACTAAGGTGACACTAATACTATTATTGATCTGACTGTGATCAGTTCTGATCACTTACAGATACTATAAAAGTACCAATGCTGATTAGCGATACGCTAATCAGCGAATCAGTGACTGCGGTGCGGTGAGCTGGGCGCTAACCAACGCTAACTACCTAACAAAGGGGCCTAAACTATCCTAAAACCTAACCGTCAATACTAGTGGAAAAAAAAAGTGACAGTTTACACTGATCACTTTTTTCCCTTTCACTAGTGATTGACAGGGGTGATCAAGGGGTTAATTGGGGTGATGGGGGATGATCTGGGGGCTAAGTGTAGTGTTTGGTGTACTCACTGTGATGTGTGCTCCTCTGCTGGAACCAACCGACGAAAAGGACCAGCAGAGGAGCAGGCAGCCATATAACACCTTATATTTATAAATATAAGGTGTTAAATGGCATCTGATTCAATTTTTTAAAAGTCACCAACCTGCCAGCGATGATCATTGGCTGGCAGGCTGTTGACGAACTTCTCCTGTAACGATTCCCGGCCCGCACTGTGCATGTGCGGGCCGGCTCTGCCCGAAATCTCGAGTCTCGCGAGAGGACGCATCAGCGCGTCCAGGAGGAATAACAGGGCCGCCGCCAGGACGCAATCCTGCGTGCGGCGGTCCTGAGGCGGTTAAATAAACTGTAAAAAACACACCAAAATATTACGTATAAATCACCCCCTTTCCCAATTTTACAGATAAAATATATAAACAATAAATAAATAAACATCGCCATGTCCGTAAAGTCCAAACTATTAAAATATAAAAAAAATCTGCGCGATTCGCAATTTTTTCAAATGCGGAATGCACGTGGCTTTTTTGTTTTATTTTTTCCGCATGGTATCGAGTATCGCAATATTTTTTATGGTATCGAAACCGAATCAAAATTTTGGTATCGCAACAACTCTAATGAAGTCCCATGTAAATAACACCAGTCCTCTCCCACCAGCCTTCTATATGATACAGTCCCATGTAAATAACCTATCTTCCTTACAGTCTTTTATACCATGCAGTCCCATGTAAATAACTTTACTCCTCTCCCTTCAGTCTTCTATACCATGAAGTCCTATGTAAATAATTTCACTCCTCTCCCTTCAGTCCCATGTAAATAACTTTAATCCCTTCCTTCACCCCCCCTCCAACACAAAGTCCCATATAAATAACATCACTCCTTACCCTCCAGTCTTCTAAAATATCCAGTCCCATGTAAATAACACCAGTCATCTCCCTCTAATCTTCTATGACATACAGTCCCATGTAAAAAGCATATCTTTCTTATAGTCTTTTATAACATACAGTCTTATGTAACTGACACTACCCCCGCCCCCCCCTTCAGCCCCTCTAACATACAGTTCCAGTTAAATAACATATTTCCCTCCCACTTAGCAGGGAGGAGGTCTAATGGAGAGAACCACATCTCCCAGCATTTCTCTGACACTTACATTGATTCCATGGCATCACAGGTCTCCAGTGCTGAGCGCTGCCTCTTTCTGCACTGGTCACATGACGGTGACCTCATCACAGGTACTTCCACTGCTGAAAAAAGCACATTACTATGATGTCATCGAAGGTCCTTCAGCTATGGAGTGTAGACACAAACGGGTAGCAGATTTGCAGCAAGTGCTAATTAGCCCCCCCAACTCCGCCCCCTCCCGACCTCCACCCCAAGGTGCCCAGGTTACCCTGTTGGCAGAGGTAGTGAATGAAAAATATGATAAGATAAAAAAAAAATAAACACCTCTGCTGGCACTGGGATGGCCCCCTCTTTTGCTGAGCCCTTGTGCAGCTGAACCAGCTGCACAGGCGGTATGTCTGCCCATGGTGTCACAGCCATTCATTGTGGAAGTTGACGCATCCGAGGTGGGGGTTGGAGCAGTCTTGTCGCAGTGTCCTTCTCCTAGCAAATGGCGTCAATGTGTTTTTATCTCTTAAAAACCCTTTACTGCCGAAAGAAATTATGTTGTAGGTAATAGAGAGTTGCTGGCCATCAAGTTGGCTTTTGAGGAATGGCGTGATTAGTTGGAAGGAGCGATTCATCCCATTACAGTAATTACTGATCACAAAAATGGCTTATCTGGAGTCGGCTAAACGTCTGAACCCAAGGCAGGCCAGATGGTCGCAGTTTTTTTACCAGATTTAATTTCGTTGTCACCTATCACCCTGAGGGTAAGAACGTCAAAGTTCGGAGTATCCTGGCCTGATATTAGCTAATGGGGTGGTTGTATCCGCCCTTTATCCTGAACTTGAGGCAGAGGTGTTGGAGGCCCAGGGAGAAGCACCTGATTCTTGTCCCCTAGGGAAGTTATTTGTTCCTTCGGAACTGCGGCACAAGGTGTTTGAGGAACATCACAGTACTACTGTTGTTACGGGACACCATGGGAGCAGATCTATGGTTGATCTCTTTTCCCAGAGATTCTGGTGGCCAGGGTTGCTGTCATGCCCCACTCTGACGATGTGCGGAGGTTGGCCAGGATAGCAGCACGAGTTTAGTATTTGTTTTGGGGCCGTGCTGGATCCGCCTCTCATCAGGTGCACTGGGTGGAGTCATTAGTTTAAATGGTCTCCAGCTAAGTGCTCTGAGCGGATTATACTGATCATTGTGGTCTGGGAAGCTTGGAGGGAAGGTTGGCTGTCAGTTCCTGCTCTCAAAGATAAGTGTCATTTCTAGTTTGGTTGTTTGTGTCATCTATCCCATCCAGGTTCTGTGCGAGCAGGCTGCTCCTATTTCCCCACTTCACCATCTCAGGGAGTTCAGGGTTTTGTCAGCCCAGGCTGGAGGACACATCACACCTACCTTCAAGGTCTGCATGTAGGCTGAGCAGTGCAGGGAAAGAGGTCAGGGATAAGCTAGGAGATGACCCTTCCCCTGTCTCTCGTCCAGAGCCTGGTTGGTACGTTATATTTTATACTGAGTGCACGTCCGCCGTGACATTTGCGTAAATATGTTGAGAGCTATGTGTCAGCTTGTGAGACTTGTGCGTGTGCCAAGGTGACACATACTCGGTCTTCAGGATCTTTACTTCCCTTGTCTATCCCATCCATGGACTTTATCACAGATTTGCCTAATTCCTCGGGGAAAACTGTGATTCTGGTGGTCGTTGATCTGATGTGGTGTCTGATAGGGGGACTCAGTTTGTTTCCAGATTCTGGAAGGCGTTCTGTACTCGCCTAGGAGTCCAGTTGTCCTTCTCTTCAACCTTTCATCCTCAGTCGAACGGACGGACAGAAAAGGTCCAGCAGTATAATGTAATCGATATAATCAAATTCCTTATAGCAAAATTCAATGGTCCAGCAAAAAAAAGGAACACTCCTAAAATCATTAGCTTTATTTCATCTGTTTAAAAACGGGAATATACAATCCCGATATTAAATTGATCAATTGGCCAATATATGATACAATCAAGACCAGACAAACACAGAAATCCGGAGACCTACCAGGATCAGAATTGAGGAGGGGACCAATCTGGCCCTTCACTTACCCTATCTGCACCCTCATCCCAGGGTCGACCCTAAATGGTAGGGACTCCCTGTCCTCGTGCCTAAGCTGAGTTATCCCTGGTTGTCCCGAAATCATACACAAACCCAGTGTTAGCATTAGTATTTACTAGTGTCCCCACTAGATGAATCTTCTGTTGTGGGGGCTATCTAGCACGTATATGTGACACCTCAACGCGTTTCTCCCTATAGTATGGGTTACTCAGGAGGTAAATCCTACGGGTCACAGTTGTGTAAATGTAAATCAGATAATGGATGCAGCAGTGGCAATCAAATACATAGGTCACGTCTTCCAAACAATGGCGACATATGATTATGATTCCATGTAATTTCAGGTGAAGAAATGATAATCTATCAGGAGGCGGTTCCCCGGTAATGCGATCACTACCCCCAATATAGTTTCTAATTGTGGTAATATCGATACGGGATCCACGGTCATTGGAAGACGGCGCACGGTGAGTGTCCACTCTGCTGATGTCACAATGGACTATCAGTCGAACGGACAGACTGAACGCACTAACCAGAATCTGGAGACTTATTTGAGATGTTTTGTCTTGGAGAATCAGGAGGAGTGGTATTCATATTTGTCGTTGGCCGAGTTTGCCATAAATAACCGCAGACAGGATTCCACTGATAAGTCGCAGTTTTTTGGAGCATATGGATTTCATCCGCAATTTGGCACATTTTCTGATACTGAGACTTCTGGTATACCAGAAGAGGAAAGATTTTCCTCTTCGTTGTCATCTATTTAGTAACATAGTACATAAGGCCGAAAAAAGACATTTGTCCATCCAGTTCGGCCTGTTATCCTGCAAGTTGATCCAGAGGAAGGCAAAAAAAAAACCCTGTGAGGTAGAAGCCAATTTTCCCCACTTTAGGGGAATAAAAAATTCATTCCCGACTCCAATCAGGAAATCGGAATAACTCCCTGGATTAACGACCCCTTTCTAGTAGCTATAGCCTGTAATATTCTTACACTCCAGAAATACATCCAGGCCCCTCTTGAATTCCTTTATTGTACTCACCATCACCACCTCCTCAGGCAGAGAGTTCCATAGTCTCACTGCTCTTACCGTAAAGAATCCTCTTCTATGTTTGTGTACAAACCTTCTTTCCTCCAGGCGCAGAGGATGTCCCCTCGTCACAGTCACAGTCCTGGGGATAAATAGATGATGGGAGAGATCTCTGTACTGACCCCTGATATATTTATACATAGTAATTAGATCTTCCCTCAGTCGTCTTTTTTCTAAAGTGAATAACCCTAATTTTGATAATCTTTCAGGGTACTATAGTTGTCCCATTCCAGTTATTACTTTAGTTGCCCTCCTCTGGACCCTCTCCAGCTCTGCTATGTCTGCCTTGTTCACAGGAGCGCAGAACTGTACACAGTACTCCATGTGTGGTCTGACTAATGATTTGTAAAATGGTAGGACTATGTTCTCATCACGGGCATCTATGCCCCTTTTGATGCAACCCATTATCTTATTGGCCTTGGCAGCTGCCTGACACTGGTTTCTACAGCTTAGTTTGCTGTTTATTAAAATTCCTAGATCCTTTTCCATGTCAGTGTTACCGAGTGTTTTACCATTTAGTATGTACGCTTGACTTGCATTATTCCTTCCCATGTGCATAACTTTACATTTGTCAGTGTTAAACCTCATCTGCCACTTATCTGCCCAAGCCTGCAATCTATCCAGATCCCTCTGTAGCAGTATACTGTCCTCTTCAGTGTAAAATACTTTACACAGTATAGTGTCATCTGCGAAAATTGATATTTTACTATGCAAGCCTTCTACAAGATCATTAAAGGGCTTCTGTCAGCCCCTAAACCGTTTTTTTTTTTGTTTACTAATAATCCCTATACTGCGAGCTCTGCATACATAAGTTAAATAATCATTTTGGTTCAGTAGAATTTGATAAAAAGCTATTTTTAAAATATGCAAATTACCTTGCTACCAGCAAGTAGGACGGCTACTTGCTGGTAGCAGCCGCATCCTCCGATCCTAATGACGCCCCCTCCGCATTGTGATTGACAGGGCCAGGGAACGGAATCGTTCTCTGCTGGCCCTGCCTGTTTGCATTCAAAATCTGGCGCCTGCGCCGCGCCCGTACCTATCTTCAATCTGCGCAGGCGCACTGAGAGGCGGCCGAGCGAGCGGCCGCCTCTCAGTGCGCCTGCGCAGATTGAAGATAGGTACGGCCGCGGACAGGACACTTTTAATGGGGAATTTATTTTTACATTCAGCATTTCATCTGACAGTTTATTTTCCTCAGTGAATACATTGGAGAAAAAAATATTTAACAGCTTTGCTTTCTCCTCGTCGCTCTCTGCGACTCCCCCCTCATTACTCTTTAAAGGGCCGACACCTTCAGATTTATACTTTTTAACATTTATATAATTGAAGAACATTTTGGGGTTAGTTTTACTCTCTTTGGCAATTAATCTCTCGGTCTCTAGTTTGGCCGCTTTTATTTGTTTTTTACATGTTCAATTTTTTCCTTATAGTTTTTCAGTGCTTCCGTGCTACCCTCCTGTTTTAGTGTTTTATATGCTTTCTTTTTGTCATTTATTGCTTTCTTTACAGTTCTGTTTATCCACATTGGTTTCTTTTTGTTCCTTAACCTTTTATTCCCATACGGTATGTACCTCTCACAATGAGATTTTAGGATGCTTTTAAAGATATCCCATTTTGTGGCTGTATTTTTATTTTTGAGGACTTTGTCCCAGTTAGTTAGGCCTATGGCCTGTCTTAGTTGGCTAAATTTAGCTTTTTTGAAGTTTGGTATTTTTGTTCCTCCCTGTAGAAACGCTCTTTTGAATGACAATTGGAAGGTTATTACTTTATGGTCACTATTTCCCAGGTGTCCCCCAACCTGCACGTCTGTTGCTCTGTCCGGCCTATTGGTTAATACTAAGCCCAGTATGGCTGTCCCTCTAGTCGGGTCCTGAACTAGTTGGGCGAGGTAATTGTCTTTGGCTATTGCCAAGAACCTGTTTCCTTTATGAGATATACAAGTTTCAGTTTCCCAGTCTATATCTGGGTAGTTGAAGTCCCCCATAATAACCACCTCTTTATGATTTGCCGCCTTGTCTATCTAGTTTAGTAGTAGATTTTCTGTGGACTCTGGCATATTAGGTGGTTTATAGTAAACTCCTATTAGTAATTTATTATTGTTTTTAGCTCCATGTATCTCTACCCACAGTGACTCTACATGTTCATGTCCCTCACTTATATCTTCACGGACTGTGGGCTTTAGACAGGACTTTACATAAAGGCCAACCCCTCCCCCTCTCCTGTTTTGACAATCCTTTCTAAACAGACTGTAAACTTGTACATTAACTGCCCAGTCATAGCTATCATCCAGCCATGTCTCAGTTATTCCCACTATGTCATAGTCCTCCTCACACATGGCGGAAAATTCAAAACAATTTAAAAAAGATGGCCAAAAAGTATAAACTGATGGCTGACAAGAGACGTATGAGTGGTCCAGACCTGAAAGTAGGTGATCCTGTGTGGCTGTCCACAAGAAACATTAAGTTGATGGTACCTTCTTGGAAGTTGGGCCATATAAGATCTCTGCCATTATTAATCCGGTTGCCTTTCATCTTGAACTTCCGCAGGCTTTACAAATTCATAATGTTTTTCACAAATCATTGCTGAAAAGATATGCAAATAGGAGAGAAACAGGACGGCACAGCTTCACACTCCCATATTAATCCCTATATACCGATCGTTCAAACACAGACGTGCAGCGCACCACCTCGTCTCAAACTGCAGATCTGTGGTGCAACGCCATTCCAAACAGGCTATCACAAATTTCAATGGAAAGGGGGATAATAAGGCGGCACTCACCCAGCAGTGATACATAAAGTGATCCTTTATTTCATCCGGGATACGAGTAACAGGTATTAGCAGAGTTGGCAGGGGCAGACAGCGAATCTTCATAGCATAGCGGTGACGGGCGTTTCGCGCAACAATGCACCTCCTCAGGCCGCTGACGTCACCGAGCACCCGACGTCTACCGAGCACCCGAGCACAATGGAAGTCAATAGGAGAACCCGAGCATTAAACCAGCCACCCCCTGCGGTCATAAATTGATGGAAACACCACTGAAATGGTTCGGGAACAGCATGGGAAGGATGTCTGGATGCATCTTGGACTCCCAGGTCGCTGTTGGGAACAATGTTGTCCGAGTAGTACGCCACTTTTACAGACTGACAATAATACGCACAAAATTGAAGATAAAATCGATTTTAGAGGAAAAATTGTTAGGAAACATTCTTTCCTGTATATTTACTTGTATATAAAGTGCAAGTGCTGCCAAAAATTACAAGGAAGAGGCACTCTGATACAACCTGTATATCACATAATGGAAGGCCTTATTCACATTGTGGTACAATTGTTCAGGTAGTGGCACTCCTACACTCATAAAGCCTATGCACTAAGTGAAAGGGCTGCCAAAAATTACAACAAATCGGCACATCAATACACCCTTTATTACACATAAAGGAGGGTATCATACACACCCTTGAAAAATTATGATTGATGGCCTGCTGGTGCCCCTCAAAAACATTAGGAGCAAGAGCCTGCTGGTGACCATCTAAAACATTAAGGGTGAGGGTCTGCTACAGAGCTGACTCTCTAAAACATTAGGGGCAAGTGCCTGTTGCTAATCTAAGCATCAAAAAAATTATGGGCGAGTGCCTGCTGCTGATCTGACCATTGAAAAAATTATGGGCGAGGGCCTGCTGGTGAGCTGACCCTGTAAAACATTATGGTTGAGGGCCTGCTGGTGAGCTGACCCTCAAAAACATTATATGCAAGGGCCTGCTGGTGAGCTGACCCTCTAAAAGATTGTAGGTGAGGGCCTGCTGATGGGATGATCATCTCACCAGCAGGCCCTCGCCCCTAATGTTTTACATGGTCAGATCAGCACCAGGCCTCGCCCCTAATGTTTTAGAGTCCACTCTGCAGCAGACCCTTACCCCTAATGTTTTAGATGGTCAGCTCAGCAGCAGGCCCTCACCCGTAATGTTTTAGAGGGTCACCAGCAGATCCTTACTCCTAATGTTTTTGAGGGTCACCAGCAGGCCATCAATCCCTATTTAAAAGAGGGACCATATGTTGTGCAGCCCAGTGTAATAAAGGGATAAATAGCATTTAAAGATTGCCTGTAGAGTGTTAAATCCCCTTGTTGTCCTCCAAATAGATGACCCGGTAGACTCCATAACAATAAAACAGATAATAGGCTGCATTTTATAGGTAAGCTCAAAAGGGAGGGCGCACCACAGGGGCGTACATAGAATTTATTGGGCCCCATAGCAAGAATCTGAATTGGGCCCCCAACCTCTGCCCACTACCCACCCCTGTCCCATCTCACCACCTGTCCTGGCTCCTCCCCTGCCCTCTCCCCATTATGCCCCCCAAAATGCCGGGCACCGCATACAGGTAATACTTACCCCGCTCCCTGGCACCCGCGTCGCTCCAGATGCCCCCGCGACTGCCACTGCATCCCCCTGTCGGGTGGATCCGGCGATGGGGGGCAGTTGGGGTCGTATAGAAGGCTGTGACGGGAATGAGCCTCCCTAGCGTCACCCACTCTATGAGCCTTATATACCCAACAGGAACTCTGCTTGCTTCTGACCTCTGCCCCCCCCCCCCCCCCCCATCAAGCATCCCCCCAAGAACTTTTTTTTTACTTACTGCTCGGACTGTGGGCGGCTGTTGCTGGGTTGGCAGCAGTGATGCTGGGGCTGTATTCAGTGACTGTTCCCTGGTTCGGTGGGTGGCTGATAAGGCATGCGGGCAGCGCGTGAGCGCGGTATACAACTGCTGCGCCCACACAATTCTGTCTGCTAAGCCTTCTTCGCTGCCCCTGCTGCGAGCGATACACTGGCCAATCAGCAGACAGAAGGGAGAGAGCGCTATGCTGCCTGAAGCCTGGATGTTACTGGTCAGACATCGGTGCATGCTGTGCAATAGGGGAGGGAGGCCCTGAGCATAGTGGATGGAAGACAAGTGGGTGGGCCCCCTCAATTCTTGCCGATAACTAGTAGTAGGCTAGTAGTGATCAGAGAACATAACTATAAACTGACCGGGTCTGGAGACATAGGGGGCGGAGCCTTCCATGGGATCCGGGCCCCCTTGTGTCACGGGCCCCATAGCAGCTGCGTGGTCTGCCTATATTGGCGATACATCCCTTGTGCACCACGTGGTGGACCAGTTCCTCCCGATCATGTGACCCGGAACCGGAAGTGCGTTTCACCCGTGGAACGCACATCCACCGGTCCAGGTTCATTTTTTCTTATTCTTGTATTAGACATTAGGCTAAAGTATATACATGAATCTTGATATATGGATCCAAGCTGGTGGTCCTATTCCGTTGTTCACTAGGCCCCCACCTCCTCCGGCGGCTTCAGTGCCTATAACTACGTATCGGAAGGGAACTTCTGGTCATGTGACCTCAGGGAACAGATGTGCTCTCCACCGGTGCAACGCACAATGTCCAAGGTGGAGCATTAAATTTCATTGGGGGAGGTTGTGGGATCGACATGGATAGGACCAGGGGCGTACATAGAAATCATGGGGCCCCATAGCAAAAAAAAAAGTGGGCCCCCCCCAAGTATAAAATATTGTGTCAGCAGTCAGTCTCTGCTCCCGTTGTGCACGTGGCCACCAGAACAACAGCTTGGTTAAGGCCACAGTATCGCAGGGGTAAGTCAAAAATATTAAAAGGTCCATCCATCACATGATGCAATGCTTCAGCATAAAAAACGCCTTTGTAAAGCGGTCAAATGTATTTTTTTGCTGTCGAAACGTTGCTTCATGTGATGGATGGACCTTTTTGAATAAAGCTTTTAATATTTTTGACTTACCCCTGCGATACTGTGGTCTTATTTCTTGGATGTGTATATACAGTATATATGTAAAAGCTCTCATTGTCATATTATATAGTACAATCCACAAAGACTATTAGCTTAATAGTGCACTGAGGGGCAGAGACTGAACTTAAAGCATATGTCTATGGGGGAAATGTGGTCATTTATTGGGGTTTTATTCTCTGCCTCTCATTGTCCCGTTACTAATAGCCTTTGTGGCTTGTACTGACAGTACTAGGCCAATGATAGGTACTATAGATCTATATACCAGCTCCCTACACATTGCAGACTGATTAGTACACTAAGAGTCACTGCTGCACCAGGCCTGTAGCCTCTCCTACTTACTGAAGTCGACGAGACCGGCACCGACCGTGTCCAGTCAGGCTGGGATCGGTGCAGTGTGCAGCCTGCTTCACTCCAGTGGCTCAGGTCAGACAGAGAATGAATGGGACTGTGTAAGTATGACTGGCGCCCGCCCCTGCTGCCCACAAACACTGGCCAATCAGCAGCTGCCTCTTTGTGGTGCTGACTTGCGCTGATTGGCCAGTGTGAAAACTAGAACACACCCGCAGGCTGGCCGGGCGGGAGAATCAAGTCCAAGCAGTGAGGCAGCATGAGCAGGATAATACAAGACACGGGGGCGGGGGATGGGCGGCCGCCGATCAAAGTCAAGTGCCGCTGGCCTGCGCCGCCCACTGTACTAGTCTACTGCTGGCTAAAATAAACAGAGGGGGCGGGGCCTTCCGTGCGCTCCGGGCCCCCCTGAGCTGCGGGCCCCATAGCAATGGCGTGGTCTGCCTATATTGGCGGTACGCCACTGGATAGGACCCATATTGGTGGATGTGCAGAGTAGGGTCGTTGCGGATATCAAAATTTCGATACCCAATCTATACATTTGTCCCGGTATGCAGTCTCTCCCCCCCCCTCCCCGTGCTGCTGCTGCCACCAAAGGGGAGAGAGGGACGGAGGAGGGGAGAGAGGGGAGGGCGCACTGCGCCACTAATGATAGTACTTTTCATGGGTCCGGACTTTAAGGCCTCATGCACACGACCGTTGTGTGCATCAGTGGCCGTTGTGCCGTTTTCCGTTTTTTTTCGCGGACCCATTGACTTTCAATGGGTCCGTGGAAAAATCGGAAAATGCACCGTTTTGCAGCCGCATCCGTGATCCGTGTTTCCTGGCCGTGAAAAAAATAGGACCTGTTCTATTTTTTTCACGGCCAACGGTTCACGGACCCATTCAAGTCAATGGGTCCGTGAAAAAACACGGATGCACACAAGATTGTCATCCGCGTCAGTGATCCGTGTCCGTGATCCGTGTCCGTTTTTTCCTATCATTTCAATGGCAAACTTGACTTAGATTTTTTTTTCATTTTTCATGTCTGTGGATCCTCCAAAAATCAAGGAAGACCCACGGACGAAAAAACGGTCACGGATCACGGACCTACGGACCCCGTTTTTGCGGACCTTAAAAAAGAACGGTCGTGTGCAAGAGGCCTAAGTATTAGGCTACATATAGCGGCGCCCAGGGATGTCCCAGCACTTACTATTATTCCTGGGCGCCGCTCCGTTCACCCACTGTGCCCCATTACCCTCTCCTGCAGTTCTGCTCCATATGCTAATTACTATCAGAGCAATGGGGAGGAGACAGCAGCTTCTCTAGTGGGCGTTCCTTCTCCCTGCGCTGCGATTGGACAGCGCTACAGCCAGGGGAGAAAGAACGCTCACTAGAGAAGCTGCTGTCTCCTCCTCATCACTCCGATAATAATTATCATACGGAGCCAGAGACAGTAATAGGGCAAAGGCACACAGCAGGCGAACGGAGCGGCGCCCAGGAATAATAGTAAGTGCTGTGACATCCCTGGGTGCCGCTCTCTGTAGTCTGCTGCTTAACAAAGTCCAAACCCATATAAGGTAGTCTTGAACTTTTAATACAGGAGGCAGGTGCCGGCAGTAGAGCCGCATAGCTGGCACCCTGCCTCTGACAGGGAGCTGTGATCAGCGGCAGTTAACCCCTCAGGTGCGGCACCTGAGGGCTTAACTGCTGCTGATCTGCTGCCAGTACCCGCCTCCTGTATTAAGGGTTAATTATCATTGGTGGCACAGTGTCCCCTCCCCCCCTCAACCCCCCAGTACTATAATCATTGGTGGCAGTGGCCACAGGGTCCCCTCAGCTCCTCTTCATTAGTGGCAGTGGCAGCTTCTGATCGGAGTCCCAGCAGTGTAATCCTGGGGCTTCGATCAGTTACCATGGCAGCCAGGACGCTACTAAATGGTAATCTCTCTGCTGCTGTGTGCAGTATGCACAGGGCAGCAGGGAGAGTGTGAAGTCCTATTCACCCTAATAGAGCTCTATTAGGGTGAATAGGACAAGGGATTAGAAGATCCCAGGATAGTTTTTAAATAAACTAAAAAAAAAAAAAAAAAAAAGTTTAAAAAAGTTAAAAAAAAAAACCTTTCCCAATTTTACATATAAAATAAAACAATAAATAAATAAACATCGCCACATCCGAAAAGTCCAAACTATTAAAATGCGGAATGCACGTGGCTTTTTTGTTTTAATTTTTTCGCATGGTATCGAATAGTATCGAGTATCGCAAATTCCTTTTTTATGGTATCGAAACCAGGCACATTACATGAAATGCAACATTTACATGGAATAAATATGCACATTATTCTTAGATGACACAAAACACATTAAATTACCGGTATTAGCACATAGGAAATAGTAGCAAGGTGCCAAAAGGAGTGGTAATGGCACTCTGGGTCATTACAGGTCTGTATGGAGGAGTGGGCCAAAATCCCTTCTGCAGTGTGTGCAAACCTGGTCAAGAACTACAGGAAATGTCTGACCTCTGTAATTGCAAACAAAGGTTTCTCTACCAAATGCAAATGAATCATTTAAAAATCATACAATGGCATTTTCTGGATTGTTTTCTCTCTATCTCTCACAGTTGAAGGGTACCTACCATAAAAATTACAGATCTCTGCATTATTTGTAGGTGAGAAAATATGCAAAATCACCAGTGTATCAAATACTTATTTTCCCTACTGTATATTCAATGTACATCACCTCAACCAGCCTATGTTCATATAAAAACTTGATAGATTATTAAAGAAACTGGTAGCATCTTGCTGCTGTGTGAACAAGTAATATTTGAATGTATCTATATGGTGGGCCCCCAAAATAAATGTTACTGGTGGGCCCTAGACACCCCAGTCCGAAACCGGACCTACGTAAACTCCGGCCTGTTCGTGGTTTATACCCTGTTTCTTGATTCCATGAATTTCTGGGCAGGCAGATTGAACAGGAGCCTGTACTGACACAGCATGCTCTCTTTATTGCCCAGCCTCCAGTGTCATCTTGGAGAGGGTTTTCATCATCGCGGGGGGCGTGGTGACATTCAAATGAAACAAGTTGTCTTCCGCCAGTGTCCAAAACATCAAAATTTGACGAACCAGACTTAAAACTAATGTTGAGTGGTTCGCTCGTCTCTACTTGCCACTTTCACCATACTACTCATTTTTCTTGATCCGTAATCAGTGGATCCCTAACAGAAGGCTGTAAAATGCCACAAAAATGGTGTATATCCGGTCATAAATGACCCCCCTAAATGTTCTTTCAGGTGGCTGCTTTTCAGGTTTTTGCTCCAGCTATATTATGAGGCAGTAAGTGCAGCTAGAAGACACTGTCTCTGTCGGGCACACCTCCTACTCACTCCTTGTCTGAACACTATCCCTGCCTTTCCCTACTGTACACAATTCTTCTTCTTTCTAGCCTATACCTGGTCGCACTGGTCTGACTTCGAGAGCGTTGTCCTACGCCGCCCTGCAAACTGGGACATGAAGCTAGGTATCGTGGATGATTGTTTTTCTTGTCCTCTGGCAGCAGGCACAGTTTTAACTCGCCCAGGGCCACAACCTCTTCGTGCACCATCAGCATCACGGCCACTTCCAAGTCCCTTACTGCTCGCCTTCTTCATATTAAATGTTATATATGCTTGAAAGTCTGTCACACGTACAGTAGCGTAAGATTTGTAAGTGTATGCGCAAAAAAATAAAAAAAGGTATTTGGGATGTGGAAACGTCAAATAGGAGAAATACCACAGATAATGTCGCTGATGTCAGCAGTGGCTAATATAAAATTACAGGGAAGGTCACAGGTATTTTGGATGTGGAAACGTTACACAGAAGAAATACCGCAGATAATGTCACTGATGTCAGCAGCGACTAATAAAAAATGATGTCACTGTCTGCAGCTGACACCGTTTACGGAAAAAGTACACTGGATGTCACAGATATTTTTGGGATGCGCACACGTTACACAGGAGATGTAGTACAGGTAATGTCGCTGTCTGCAGCGGCCTAACTATTGAACGGCGAGCATGCTTGATCAACACTACCTATTAGGCCCCTTTCACAGGAGCGAGTTTTCCGCGTGGGTGCAATGCATGATGCGAACGCATTGCGCCCGCACGGAATCCGGACCCATTCATTTCAATGGGTCTGTGTACATAAGCATTGTTTTTCACACATCACTTGTGCGTTGCGTGAAAATCGCAGCATGTTCTATATTTTGCATTTTTTACGCAACTCTGAACCCATAGAAGTGAATGGGACTGCGTGAAAAACGCATCACATCCGCAAGCAAGTGAGTATGTGATGCGTTTTTCACTCATGGTTGCCAAGAGATGTTGTTTGTAAACATTCAGTTTTTTATCACGCACGTGAAAAACGCATCAATGCGCATTTCCCCCGCTCGATAAATACTGAACGACTGAACGCAATCGCAGACAAAACTGACTGCAATTGCTTGTGAAATGGTGCGAGTTTTCCTGAATGCACCCTGAACGCATCCAGACCTAATCCGCTCACGCTCTTCTGCAAGGGGCCTTAAACTGGCAGATAATCGCTAAAATCATCGCTAACAAGCATTCGTAGTAACGCTTGTTAGCCATGATCCAGAAGTGTAATACTGCCACCAGTTACCCGATGAATGAGAAAAAAACCATTTATCGGGTAATTGGAATCTTTCAACATGTTTAAAAATAATCGTTTGTCGGCGGTAGATCGTTCCATGTAATCAGCACTGTGCTGCCGGCTAACAAAGAATCAGTATGGGGACTAGCGATGGCATACAATCGCCTGCTTAATCTACAGGTGTAGTAGGGCATCTGTCAGCAGATTCTCAGAGTCTCTAGGAGTAATGGTAACGCCCCAGTTGCTCCTAGAGGCTCATTTGCATATATAAAAAATATTTTTTCTCAGCAATGCGGACACATATGAACATTCCCCCTGAGGAAGCTGACGCGAAAGACGTGTCGGGGTCTCCTAGAGGTGCCACTAGTCGGGTCTGTATTGTGTATATGTTGTGAATTATTGTGGTTTTTTATCTAGGTGGGAGAGCCACATGGTTTGATTTTGTATTTATTTTTACTTGTTTTTCCATCCCACCTTCTCCATTACTTGCAATGCTATAATTTGATGTCCCAACGTGTTTCGTGCACTCTCCATGTGGTTGTGGTTGTCGTTGCCAATTTATGCATCTATTTATTTGTTTTATCGATTTCAATAAAGATATATTTTTGGATATACTGTACATTTGTGTATTATATTTATATACTGAGTGCCTGGGCTTGTCCCATCTAGGAGCTATACATATGAACATGGGACCAACACAGATTCCTTCAGCTGCCAAGTGCACATGCAACAGGTCAGCTGGTGTCATAGGTACAAATCTGCAGCCAGATTTTATGCCCTTTAATATAAGGCACTTACTAATGTATTGTGATTGTCCATTTTTCCTCCTCTGCTGCCTTGATTTTCCATCAAATTATACACTGCTCGTATCCAGAGGTTACGACCACCCTGCAATCCAGTAGCAGTGGCCGTGCTTTCACACTATAGGAAAAAGCACTGATGCCTCTGGTGGCCAGTACCATGGCAGTGCACATAGACATGCAAGCGCTGCCGCTCCCGTCTCAGCCACCTTGTATCTGTGCAGCAGCGGTGGCCGTAACCGCTGGATACGGGCAGTGTATAATGTGATGGAATAATGAATGAAGCCAGCTAAGGAGGCAATATGGACAATCACAATACATTAGTAAGCGCACAATATAGTGCACCCTTATTTATTTCAAAGGGAATGTGTCACAATTTTTTTTTTCTGCCACTTAAAACCATATAATGACAAAATCCTTTTTTTTTTCTAATATCTGTCTCAATGCTGATTTTTTATTATATTTATTATATTTTCTGAGCATTATTATGGGGGCGGTCATCTTGCCAGAGATTTTGTTAACAACATTTAGAGAATTGCTTTACAGCAACCACCATGGGTCATAGGCACAATGGTCAGTAGGGGATCTCATTGACTTCTATGGGAGAGTTTTTTTTAGGTATGCTCTGTGACCTGTGCAGAGGTCATTGTACAGGGAAAGAATATATAAGATTTGACAATCACCTACTGTGAATGGTGGATCCTGTCTTATCTATATATGACAGGTGATATCTGTCATTGTAACACTGCCTGTAATGATAATGAGATGATTGCTGAAAAGTGATCTGTACAAACCAAGAAGTGGCGCCTATCATTAGGTTAAGTTGCCAGTGCCAAAATTGCAAGAATTTTGGGCACATTTATTAAGACCAGCATTTTGGACGCTGGTCCTAATAAGGCCCTGTGCTGGCAGTGGATTCTCCGGAGTTATGAAGAGGCGCAGGCCTCTCCATAACTTCGGCGCATCCAGCACCAGTTGTAAATGTAAGACAGCTTCCGAGCTGTCTTACATTTAGACAATTTTCTACACCTAAACCAGGTGTAGAAAATGGTAAATGACCCTTCCCAGACCACGCCCCGGCCACATTTTTTTTAGACCTGGCATGAGCGGGGGTAGAGTCGCAGACACCTTAGATGTATTTCTGGTTCATAAATGAGCCCCTTTATGGTTTTTTTTCTTTTTATTAGATATTGACATGGAAATTGCTAAATAAAAATCACCAAAATTCTTTAAAAATATGTTAAACATAAAATCATTGATCTACACAATAGGTCATTTTTGATTACACATTCCCTTTTAAGCCTAATTTTGTAAAACAGATGTGTCACTTATGTGCTAATAACTTTGGACTGCTTTTACTTATTCAACCTATTCTTTTCTCATGACACATCTTACTTCATGTTAGTGGTAAATTTGGGTCAATATGTTTAATATTTATTTATTTACAAAATGTACTGTTTTTAAAATATGAATTTTTAAGACAGTACACTTCAAAAATATTTATTAACATTCACTATATCTCTACCTTTTGTTGGAATAATTTTTTAAGATGTTAGAAAGCTTAGAATTTTAGAAACAATTTTTCTGATTTTCAAGAAACTGACTTTTTAAGGATCAATTCAGTTCTCACCTAATAGAAACCACCCATTTTAGAAACTGCACCCCTTGAATTATTGAAAACTGAATTCAGAATCTTTGTTAACCCTTTAGATGTTCCATAGGAATTAAAACAAATGTCGGTGAATTTTTTTTTTTAAATGCCACTTTTTTGCTAATTTTATCCAACCCCTATAATGCCTCCTAAAATGCCCATGAGTCATACTTACCCAGGCACACACATAGCTTCTGATGCCTGCACAGCGCCACTGCATCTCCCCATCGTGCAGATTCTGCAGTATACAGAAACACTGCCTATGTGGCTTATGCCTCATTGATATGTCAGTGTTCGGTCAGTGATTTCCATCAGTGATTTTGAGCCAAAACCTGGCTCTAAACACAGAACAGGTGCAGCTCTTTCCCTTATACCTTATGTCTCTGGAGGCTCCAATCCTGGTTTTGGCTCACAATCACTGATCAAAACACTGACGTGTGAATGAGGCTTTAAACTGCTGCACTGGCACACGGCAGAGTGCAGAAGGGAAGGCATGCAATATTTTCTGGAGGGCAGATTTTGCTGGAATGGCTTTCAGGCACCATGTTGCATTTGAAGAGACCCTGAGATAACCTACAATGAAAACTCCCAAAAACGGACCCCATTTTGGAAACTAAGCTCCTCAGGAATTCATCGAGAAGTGCAGTGAGTGCTATGACACAACAAGCGTTTCAAGGAATTTAGAAACGCTTGGCTGTGAAAATTTAAAATTTAATTTTTTACAATAAAATGGCATTTAACCCTAGATTTTCTCATTTTCACAAGGGATAACAAGTGAAAAAGGACCCCACACTTTCCTATCCAATTTCTCCTAAATACAGCAACACCCTATATGTGGTCATAAACTGCTGTATGGGCGCACTGCAGGACTTAGAAGGGAAGGCGTGCCTTATGGCTTTTGGAGGGCAGATTTTGCTGACATGGTTTTTGGGTGCTATGTCGCATTTGAAGAGATCCTTCAAGAACTGACCATACTTTGGAAACTACACCCCTTAAATGGGTTGTCTCAGTACAGCAAATGGCATTTATCATGTAGAGAAAGGTAATACAAGGCACTTATTAATGTATTGTGATTGTCCATATTGCTTCCTTTGCTGGCTTGATTCATTTTTTTCCATTGCATTAGACACTTCTTGTTCTTGACCACCCTACAATCCAGCAGTGGTGGTCATGCTTGAGCCCTATAGGGAAAATCTCTATCATTTACACACTCCCACGATCCCGGCCATCAGAGAGGCCAGCAATTTTTCCTATACTGTGTAAACACGGCTACAACTGCTGGATTGTAGAGTGGTCATAACCATGGAAACAAGCTATGTATAATGTGATGGAAAAATGAATCCAGCCAGCAAAGGAGGCAATATGGACAATCACAATACATTAGTAAGTGCCTTGTATTAACTTTCTCTACATGATAAATGCAATTTGCTGAAGTGACACAACTTCTTTAAGAAATTTTTCAAGGGGTGGGGAGCAGCAGTTCCCAACCGCGGGGCCACAGCCCAGGACAGGGCCCTGGAAGATTGTTTGCCGGGCTGCGGCAATTAGGGTGGCCAGGCGCCCCCCACAACTCTCTCTCTGATTGGAGGCTAAATATAAATTCAGAATGTCTATTGGTCCCTTCAGCTGTCAATCACATCCGAGCGCCCCCACCCCTTCAATGCGCAGCAGCCTAAAGGGCTCTATAGTACGCATGCGCCGCTCTGAGCTCCTCCCACCAGCTGATACTGATTACGTTCTTCAGACCAGCATTAGCAACTGTCACCGAGACGCCGCTCACTCCCGAGGACGGCCCGCCCCTTATATTACCTGTCATATGGTCAGTCACGTGGTCCAGTCATCTGCTATGAGAGCCATTGTATCCATGGAAACAAAGACGCAGAGAGCACGCATGTTGCCCGTAGTAACCAGTCATGTGAGCCGCGGCAGTATAGAGAGATTCTATCCTCAGGGTCACACCTGAGCATGGAGGTCTCTGTGGGAAGTATAGTGTGGAGGTCTGTGTGGGGAGTATAGTGTAGAGGTCTCTGTGGAGGGTATAGTGTGGAGATCTCTGGGGTTAATAACTACTGTGAATTGGGGACTGCTGAAAGGGGGAAATAAATACTGTGAAGACTGCTGAAGGGGTTAAGAACTACTGTAAATGGGGGTTGAACCTTGTGTTTTGTTATGCTCGTGAATGCTGTGATATACCTGCTTCCACAAAATACTAATTAAGGGGTTTCATATACCTGCTTCTACAAAATACTGAATTTTATGAATTTTACCTCCTTTTCTTCTCACTAATGGAGCTTTCATTTGGTGGTATTTTATTGCTGCTGACATTTTTACTTTTTTTGTTATTAATCAAAATGTAACGATTTTTTTGCCAAAAAATGACATTTTTCACTTTCAGCTGTAAAATTTTGCAAAAAAAAACGACATCCATATATAAATTTTTCGCTAAATTTATAGTTCTACATGTCTTTGATAAAAAAAAATGTTTGGGCAAAAAAAAATGGTTTGGGTAAAAGTTATAGCGTTTACAAACTATGGTACAAAAATGTGAATTTCCGCTTTTTGAAGCAGCTCTGACTTTCTGAGCACCTGTCATGTTTCCTGAGGTTCTACAATGCCCAAACAGTAGAAAAACCCCACAAATGACCCCATTTCGTTTTAAAACTCTTTTTATTGTTTTCTCAGCAATAAATATATACTCATTGACACTTAGGCATAAAAAATAGAAATCTGAGACACAGATACATGTTGTCATAATACATATCAATAATAACAATGACATTCTCTTATAGGTCAGCAACATGTCCAAGTGCATGAGGTAGTTCAACAAATATAATCAGAATATTACGTGAACATCCACAAATACAACATTTAACAGTGGGTAGACACAGGTAATTGGGTTAAGGAAAGTAAAAGGAAAAAGTAGTGGGGATGGGGGGGGGGGGTAAAACCAGTTGTTGGTGCATAAGGTATTGTCATTAACCTCGAAACCTCGCCAAATCTAGAACACTCAGATGTTATAATCCTGCCTTTAGTAAGTCTCATCCACATGAACCAGAACTGCTCACCTCCATGCAAGGGCCGACATTCAAGTATGTTCAGTAACAACCCATCCAGATTATCAATTTAGTATAAATTGTCTGTAAGATCTCCAGGGGTTCCCAATAGCTTCAAATTTAAGTGTGGATCCCTGGTCCCAATGTACCATCTGCTCAAGTCTACATATTTGATCACATTTGACAAACCATTTCTGGATCGGAGGTATGTCTTGTTGTTTCCAGCATGTTGCGATAAGAAGTCTAGCAGACGCCAGCAGAGCCGCACACAAAATTCTAATGTTCTTTGGACCCTTTATGTCATTATACAAGCCAAACAGGCAAAGTTTTGGGGTCACAGGGACATGCGTCCCACTCACTTTTGATAAAACTCCACACACTGCTTTCCAAAAGGGCACTACTTGGCAGGACCACCAAATGTGTGCATGGGTACCCATTTCCTTATTACACCTCCAACACAAGGGACTTGTAGAAGCGGGAAATATACGATGTAGTCTTTGGGGGGTAAAATACCACCTAGTTAGGACTTTATAACTGTTCTCTTGTACCTTGACACACCTGGACACCCTAGTCGGGGAGAGCAAAGCAAGTTTTTTCTCAACTGATGAAAACTTTATTTGTAAGTCTAGTTCCCATTGGTGAAGAAAGGTCGGACTGTCTATCTTAGATGTGGACATTAAAGTCTCGTACAGTTTGGATATTTTCCCTCTTGGGTCTTTAATTTGTGCAACTAATTTTTCAAATGAAGAATGGACTACCACTGTAGGTAGACGTGTTAGGTTCTGCTTCAAATATCTGATGCAATAGTTGATATGGAACGGGGAGCAATCCTTCATCAGTGGATGTTTATAAAGATCTAATGCTGAAGGGATATCATTATCCGGGCAAATAGCCAATAGCGGAGATACACCCTGTTTCACACTGTCCGGGAGAGTGTGTAAAAAATCAGTAGATGCCTGAAAAAAGACATCCCTAATTTGCATTAACATCAGGTAATTAGGTGTCAAAATGGATCTCCAGTTAGACTTCACCCACATGTTCAGCACGTATTTAGTAATTGAACTCTGAGTTCTAATATTTTTGGAAGCATGGGGGCCATCCATAAATAAGAATGCTCTCAGCGGGACGGTTGACATGGCTTGTTCTACTATCAGATCCAATCGATCTGAATGAGGCCTTAACCACTCTAAACATCTAAGACATATCACCGCCTTGTGGTAATGATGCACATCTGGGATACCCAGACCACCCTGGATAGGATGTCGTGTAATCTGATTAAAAGGTAAGCGTGCCCTTCTCCCACCCCAAAGGAATCTCAACATAACATCCTGTATTTTTTTTTAAAATGATTTGGGGATAGGTATCGGGAGAGTCTGAATATAATATAGGATGGTAGGCAAGAGAACAGTTTTGATTAAAGCTCTGCGCCCAAACCAAGAAACATATGGGATATCCCATTGGCTAATAGTATCTTCTAAGCGTTTTGGAAGAGATGCAAAGTTTTCCTGGTATAATCGGGAGAAATCTGGCGTGAGTTTTATCCCTAAAAAGGTAATTTGAGTTGTCGTCCATACAAAAGGTGTACTTGACTTAAGAACCTCCAAATCTCTAGGCGCTACCGACAGAGAAAGCACAACTGACTTAGACAAATTTACTGAGAAGTTTGACAAGTCAGAAAAGGCTTTGAGCGTCAACATGATGGCAGGAAAGGCAGCTATAGGGTTGGATACCAACAGCAGTACGTCATCAGCAAAGGCCGCCGTTTGATGGACCGATGACCCCACCGATAGTCCCGCTATCTCCTCGTGCTGCCGAAAAGATTGCAAAAGAGTTTCAATCACCAGCACAAACAACAATGGGGAGAGAGGGCAACCTTGTCTCGTACCATTGGATATTCGAAACATAGGAGACAGCGTACCATTAACTAGGATCCTTGCGGTAGGCGAATTGTACATGGCCATGACAGCCGCTATAAAAGAATCTGGAATGCCAAATTTCGTCAAGGCTTTAGCCATAAATAACCAGTCCACCCTATCAAATGCCTTTTCCGCGTCCATACTAAGAATCGCTAAGGGGATGTCTTGTGTTTTCGCCCATTGCATAAGGTGGATAATCCGAATGACATTACTCCTCCCTTCTCTAGTGGGTATGAATCCTACCTGTTCGGGGGATATAAGTTCTGGTAAATACTTTTTAAGCCTGTTAGCTAGTAGTTTGGCGTACAATTTTAAATCATTATTGAGTAAAGAAATTGGCCTATAACTGGCACATAATGAATGGTCTTTCTCAGGTTTGGGTATAATAGTCACCTGAGCTGATAACATATCTCTTGTAAAGTCCGCCCCATTTCTCACAGCGTTACAGACTCTCAGAAGATATGGTAGCAGTGTATCTTTAAAATTAACATAATAACTCACTGGTAAGCCGTCTGGGCCAGGACTTTTATGGAGGGGGGACTCTTTTAATGCTTTCTGTAATTCTTCCAGAGTAAATTCAGCTTTCAAGCTAGCTGCTTGTTCTACACTAAGGGATGGGAGTTGTATGTTGTGTAACCAATCATCTATCAAACGACTTCTGTCCAACTGTTGAGCAGGTGATTGATCTTCCCGTAAATTGTAAAGTTGACTATAAAACTTGCAAAATTGTTCAGCAATCAGGTCCGTTTTACTGACCGTCTGTGCTGACGTAGTCTTGATATGAGATATGAAAGACTTCACCTTCTTTTTCTTCACTTGAGATAGTAATAATTTTGACGCTTTGTTGCCATGAGCGTAGAATTTACATTGAGTTGACAGAAATAACTTGGCCGTTTTGGCATTTAGTATATTTTTTAATTCGGAACGCAAGGTGTCCAGGCGTGCCAAGACGTCCTCTCGAGATTGTGATTTGTGTTGTTTTTCCAATTTGGCAATCTCCGTTGTAAGTTCCTCGATCTTAACCTGTTTCTGCTTTTTGACATAAGAGCCCAAGGCTATTAGCTGCCCCCGTATCACTGATTTGTGTGCATCCCATAAGAGTACCGGGGATATATTCTCCTTGTCATTCAATTGAAAGTATTCTTCCAGCTTCTCCACCATTTTGGGAATAGTGGTACTATTCAACAGCGTTTCATTCAATCTCCACCTAAACTCCCCTTTAGGAAGATTCGTCAATTTGTAAGTAAGGAAAACAGGTGCACAAATGACCCCATTTCGGAAAGTAGACACCCTAAGGTATTCGCTGATGGGCATAGTGAGTTCATAGAACTTTTTATTTTTTGTCACAAGTTAGCGGAAAATGATGATGATTTTTTATTTTTATTTTTTTCTTACAAAGTCTCATATTCCACTAACTTGCGACAAAAAATAAAAAATTCTAGGAACTCGCCATGCCCCTCACGGAATACCTTGGGGTGTCTTATTTCCAAAATGGGGTCACTTGTGGGGTAGTTATACTGCCCTGGCAATTTAGGGGCCCAAATATGTGAGAAGTACTTTGCAATCAAAATGTGTAAAAAATGACCGGTGAAATCCGAAAGGTGCACTTTGGAATATGTGCCCCTTTGCCCACCTTGGCTGCAAAAAAGTGTGGCACATCTGGTATCGCCGTACTCAGGAGAAGTTGGGGAATGTGTTTTGGGGTGTCATTTTACATATACCCATGCTGGGTGAGAGAAATATCTTGGCAAAAGACAACTTTTCCCATTTTTTTATACAAAGTTGGCATTTGACCAAGATATTTTTCTCACCCAGCATGGGTATATGTAAAATGACACCTCAAAACACATTGCCCAACTTCTCCTGAGTACGGCGATACCAGATGTGTGACACTTTTTTGCAGCCTAGATGCGCAAAGGTGCCCAAATTCCTTTTAGGAGGGCATTTTTAGACATTTGGATCCCAGACTTCTTCTCACACTTTCGGGCCCCTAAAAAGCCAGGGCAGTATAAATACCCCACATGTGACCCCACTTTGGAAAGAAGACACCCCAAGGTATTCAATGAGGGGCCTGGCGAGTTCATAGAAAATTTTTTTTTTTTGCATAAGTTAGCGGAAATTGATTTTTTTTTTTTTCTCACAAAGTCTCACTTTCCGCTAACTTAGGACAAAAATTTCAATCTTTCATGGACTCAATATGCCCCTCACGGAATATCTTGGGGTGTCTTCTTTCCGAAATGGGGTCACATGTGGGGTATTTATACTGCCCTGGCTTTTTAGGGGCCCGAAAGTGTGAGAAGAAGTCTGGGATCCAAATGTCTAAAAATGCCCTCCTAAAAGGAATTTGGGCACCTTTGCGCATCTAGGCTGCAAAAAAGTGTCACACATCTGGTATCGCCGTACTCAGGAGAAGTTGGGGAATGTGTTTTGGGGTGTCATTTTACATATAACCATGCTGGGTGAGAGAAATATCTTGGCAAAAGACAACTTTTCCCATTTGTTTATACAAAGTTGGCATTTGACCAAGATATTTTTCTCACCCAGCATGGGTATATGTAAAATGACACCTCAAAACACATTGCCCAACTTCTCCTGAGTACGGCGATACCAGATGTGTGACACTTTTTTGCAGCCTAGATGCGCAAAGGTGCCCAAATTCCTTTTAGGAGGGCATTTTTAGACATTTGGATCCCAGACTTCTTCTCACACTTTCGGGCCCCTAAAAAGCCAGGGCAGTATAAATACCCCACATGTGACCCCACTTTGGAAAGAAGACACCCCAAGGTATTCAATGAGGGGCCTGGCGAGTTCATAGAAAATTTTTTTTTTTTGCATAAGTTAGCGGAAATTGATTTTTTTTTTTTTCTCACAAAGTCTCACTTTCCGCTAACTTAGGACAAAAATTTCAATCTTTCATGGACTCAATATGCCCCTCACGGAATATCTTGGGGTGTCTTCTTTCCGAAATGGGGTCACATGTGGGGTATTTATACTGCCCTGGCTTTTTAGGGGCCCTAAAGCGTGAGAAGAAGTCTGGAATATAAATGTCTAAAAATGTTTATGCATTTGGATTCCGTGAGGGGTATGGTGAGTTCATGTGAGATTTTATTTTTTGACACAAGTTAGTGGAATATGAGTGTTTTTAAGAAAAAACAAAAACAAAAACAAACAAAAAATTTCCGCTAACTTGGGCCAAAAAAATGTCTGAATGGAGCCTTACGGGGGGGGGGGGGGCATGATCAATGACAGGGGGGGGTGATCAATGACAGGGGGGTGATCACCCATATAGACTCCCGGATCACCCCCCTGTCATTGATCACCCCCCTGGTAAAGCTCCATTCAGACGTCCGTATGATTTTTACGGATCCATGGATACATGGATCGGATCCGCAAAACACATGCGGACGTCTGAATGGAGCCTTACAGGGGGGTTATCAATGACAGGGGGTGATCAGGGTGATCACCCCCCTGTCACTGATCACCCCCCCTGTAAGGCTCCATTCAGACGTCCGTATGATTTTTACGGATCCATGGATACATGGATCGGATCCGCAAAACACATGCGGACGTCTGAATGGAGCCTTACAGGGGGGTTATCAATGACAGGGGGTGATCAATGACAGGGGGGTGATCAATGACAGGGGGTGATCAGGGAGTGTATATGGGTGATCACCCGCCTGTCATTGATCACCCCCCTGTAAGGCTCCATTCAGACGTCCGCATGTGTTTTGCGGATCCGATCCATGTATCCATGGATCCGTAAAAATCATACGGACGTCTGAATGGAGCCTTACAGGGGGTGATCAATGACAGGGGGTGATCAGGGAGTGTATATGGGTGATCACCCGTCTGTCATTGATCACCCCCCTGTAAGGCTCCATTCAGACGTCCGCATGTGTTTTGCGGATCCGATCCATGTATCCATGGATCCGTAAAAATCATACGGACGTCTGAATGGAGCCTTACAGGGGGGTGATCAATGACAGGGGGGTGATCAATGACAGGGGGTGATCAGGGAGTGTATATGGGTGATCACCCGCCTGTCATTGATCACCCCCCTGTAAGGCTCCATTCAGACGTCCGCATGTGTTTTGCGGATCCGATCCATGTATCCATGGATCCGTAAAAATCATACGGACGTCTGAATGGAGCCTTACAGGGGGGTGATCAATGACAGGGGGGTGATCAATGACAGGGGGTGATCAGGGAGTGTATATGGGTGATCACCCGCCTGTCATTGATCACCCCCCTGTAAGTCTCCATTCAGACGTCCGCATGTGTTTTGCGGATCCGATCCATGTATCCGTGGATCCGTAAAAATCATACGGACGTCTGAACGGAGCCTGACAGGGGGGTGATCAATGACAGGGGGGTGATCAGGGAGTTTATATGGGGTGATCATGGGTGATCAGGGGTTCATAAAGGGTTAATAAGTGACGGGGGGGTGTAGTGTAGTGTAGTGTTTGGTGCGACTTTACTGACCTACCTGTGTCCTCTGGTGGTCGATCCTAACAAAAGGGACCACCAGAGGACCAGGTAGCAGGTATATTAGACGCTGTTATCAAAACAGCGTCTAATATACCTGTTAGGGGTTAAAAAATCAGATCTCCAGCCTGCCAGCGAGCGATCGCCACTGGCAGGCTGGAGATCCACTCGCTTACCTTCCGTTCCTGTGAGCGCGCGCGCCTGTGTGCGCGCGTTCACAGGAAATCCCGGCCCTCGCGAGATGACGCGTATATGCGTGACTGCGCAGGGCCGCCGCCTCCGGACCGCACATCTGTGTTAGGCGGTCCGGAGGTGGTTAAGGGCTGCAATATACCTGCTTCCACAAAATACTGATTGAGGGCCGCGATATACCTGCTTCTACAAAATACTGATTAAGGGGTTTTATATACCTGCTTCCACAAAATACTAATTAAGGGGTTTCATATACCTGCTTCCACAAAATACTGCTTGAGGGCTGCGATATACCTGCTTCCACAAAATACTGATTAAGGGCTGCGATATACCTGCTTCCACAAAATACTGATTGAGGGCTGCGATATACCTGCTTCCACAAAATACTAATTAAGGGGTTTGATATACCTGCTTCCACAAAATATTGATTAAGGGGTTTGAAATACCTGCTTCCACAAAGTACTGATTTAGGGCTGCGATATACCTGCTTCTACAAAATACTGATTGAGGACTGCATTATACCTGCTTCCACAAAATACTGATTAAGAGGTTTAATCTACCTGTTTGCACAAAATACTGATTGAGGGCGGCAATATACCTGCTTCCACAAAATACTGATTGAGGGCTGCGATATACCTGCTTCCACAAAATTCTGATTAAGGGGTTTGATATACCTGCTTCCACAAAATACTGATTGAGGGTTGCAGTATACCTGCTTCCACAAAATACTAATTAAGGGCTGCGATATACCTGCTTCCGCAAAATACTGATTGAGGGCCGCGAAATACCTGCTTCCACAAAATACTGATTAAGGGGTTTGATATACCTGCTACCACAAAATTCTGATTAAGGGGTTTGATATACCTGCTTCCACAAAATACTGATTGAGGGCTGCGCTATACCTGTGGAAGCAGGTATATCGCAGCCCACAATCAATATTTTGTGGAAGCAGGGTCCAGGACGTCTTGCGGGAGGCCAGGAAAATCTCTGTCCATTTTAGATTTTACACACCCATGGCTCGCCTTTCTGATGTTCAGCGCGACACCACTTTGCCGTCAGACGTCTGATTTGTGACAGCCCAACGAGCTGGAACTCCACCTTGTATATGCTTGATAGGCTGCTTCAGCAGCAACGTGCCGTTAACGACTACCTGTACGAACTCTGCAGCAGGACAGGTTCTGGGGAGCTTGGTTTCTTTTCACCGCGCCATTAGCTGCTCATGCACGATGCATGCAGACTTCTGCAGCCATTTGATGAGATCACCAAACTGGTCAGTCGCAGCCAGGCAGCCATGGGTGACATCATACCTTACGCCTTCTTTCTGGAGCGTGCATTGCGTCGTGTCATTGATCAAGCCGTCGAGGAGCAGGAGCTGGAAGATGATGAAGTCGCAATGCTGAATTAATTCCCAGGGGGGGCTACTCCATCTGAGACAAGTCAGCAGGAGTCTGAAGAGGAGTCAGAGGTTGATGGTGGCTGGAGGGAGGAGGAGCAAGAAGAGCAGGCTATGGGGGGGACTTCAAACTTTTCGGGGATCCCTGGTGTTTTCTGTGGCTGGGGGGAGGAGACCGAGGACGACATTCTCCTGGGTGATGAGTAGGAGCCAGGGCACTCCACCGCTTCCAATTTAGTGCAAATAGGGGCCTTCATGCTCCAGTGTTTGAAGAGGGATCCCCGTATAAAAAGCATAAAGGGCAAGGACCAGTACTGGGTGGCAATGTACTTAGACCCCTGGTACAAACACAAAATGGCAGACATGTTCCCAGCATCACAGAGGGCTGTCAGAATGCAGCATTTCCAAGCTTTGCTGCGAGAGATGCTGCCTTCTGCTGTTGCGGACGCTGGCAGAGGAATTTCTACCCACAGCTAAACAGGTGCGAGTACCAATCCTACCGGACCTGCAAGAAGAGGGCGGTTTGAAGATTTGTCTGTCACTTCGGATATAAGATCATTCTTGCACCCAACCCATCGACATCCGCCCTTTGGATCTAGCCTCAGGGAACGCCTAGACTGACAGGTGTCCGACTATATCGGGTTAACGGGTGATGTGGACGCTCTGAAAAGCAAGGAACCCCTGGACTACTGGGTGCGCAGGCTTGACCTGTGACCAGAGCTGGCACAATTTGCCATGGAACTCTTGGCTTGCCCCTGTCCGAAAGGACGTTCTGCGCAGCAGGGGGGATCGTGACCGATAAGCGCACTCGCCTAGCTCACGACAGTGTGGACTACCTCACATTTCTAAAAATGAATGAGGCATGGATCTCTGAGGAATTCAACACCTGTGACGACCATGTCTAATTTAATTTACTCATGCCAGCCCACACATATCCACCACCACCCAGATCAAAAAATGGTCCTTGTCTTATGTAAATACAGCGCCATAAAAGGCCTTTTCTGTCAGGTGAATGCGTGATTTTTGCGGCCTGTACTCCAGTGGCCTACAGTAACATTTTTATCCAGTGACCGCCTAATGTACCTCCAGCCAAATAATCACAAGTTCTTTTCTGTCAGATGAATGCCTAATTTTTGGGGCCTGTACTGGCCTACAGTATAAATTTTATCCAGTGACCACCTAATGTACCTCCAGCCAAATAATCACAAGTACTTTTCTGTCAGATGAATGGCTAATTTTTGGGGCCTGTACTGGCCTACAGTAAAATTTATATCCAGTGACCGCCTAATGTACCTCCAGCCAAATAATCACAAGTTATTTTCTGTCAGGTTAATGCCTAATTTTTGGGGCCTGTACTGACCTACAGTAAAATTTTTATCCAGTGACCCCCTAATGTACCTCCAGCCGCATAATCACGATGTCACGTGCTGGACAACAATGCAGAACCAGGCAGCCCATACCGAGACGTAGATGGCAGGACAAAGGCAAAACCTGGCAAAGAAAAACATAGACAGACATGACAGAGCAAAAAGGGCATGACACCCACTGGGCATGGACAAGGACAGACATGAACAAAGACATAGCAGGGTACAGACACCCTCAAGGCATGGCGCGGCATGGACAGGAAGAGCAGAAACATAGCAGGGTACTGGACAGTCTGAATTAACAGTACTGACCCCCAGAATGCACGCAAGAACAGGAACAGCCTGAATTAACAGAACTGACCACAAGCTACAGTATGCAGACTGAGCCCTGAACCTCCACGCCCAAAGACAGAAGTAGCAGCCTAACAAGCGCACCTGAAAGGACACACCCAGGAACCGAAGAGGGAGATTAACCCCATCAGAACCAAGCAGGGAGGTACCTAATCAGGTCAGTGGTAAACAAGAAACCGCAGCAAAGAAGCTGCAATACAGGACGTTGACCCTAGCAACCAGCAAGCACGGAATGCCGCAGCCAGAACGCAAGGGCGCAACAGACCTGAATACCCACAGGGAGACGATACCGCCTGAGAGGTTGCACAAACCACGTCACGGCGAACAGCATCGTGACACACAAGTTCTTTTCTGTCAGGTTAATGCCTAATTTTTGTGGCCTGTACTGGCCTACAGTAAAATTGTTAGCCAGTGACTGCCTAATGTACTGTCACGGTACCTCAGGTTACTGATGTCAGTAAATCAAGGAGATTGGCTGAGTGTGGAGGAATCTAACAGCCTCCTTGATTTCTCTTGATTCAGTGTTGATAGGGTTAAAGGGGTTCACCGGGCTTTTAATATTGATGACCTATCCTCTGATTTTCCCCCCAACAGTCCGCACTGACTGACTGCTACTGCCACGGCCTCCATGAACCACTGCAACACTACTTCCCGGGCAGGTAGGCTGCTGTGAAGCAGGTGGTCTACCCCGGCACGTTTGGCTCCCGACTTCCCACTGCTGACTCCCAACCATGCTACAACCTTACTGCCTCACAGGCAAGCTTCCACCCTCTTCTTGTGATGATGATGAAGCCCCTTCTGCACCTGGCTCCCAAGTGCGATAGGCTTCATCATCATCGAGTACTGTCTGCAGGTCACTGATGTCCTCCTCAATGGTCTCTGTGTCAGGAGCCTGACTGCTCGCAACACCACCTCCCACACCACTCTCCTCATCATTACTTGCCCGCCTTGCGGAGCAAGCGGCAGATGTCTCCTCCAGATCTTGGCTGGGCATTAGCTGCTGACTGTCCTTTAGTTGCTCGTCCTTGCTGTATAGTGTAGCTGGGCCCACAGCATACAATACTTCTGTGGGTGAGGGAACAGCAAAGGACAGAAGCAGGTTGAGGACAGATGAGGGCACAGTGCCTGCTTCCGGGCCATGCCAACTAAGGGTTGTGTCTGACGAACCCACCGACTGTTGGGTGGGGGTGTCGGATGTCACTTGGGATGAAGTGAATGACGAGTTAACCAATCAAGAACCGCTGGGTTGTTAGTCAAGACACGCCCGCTAGATGACATCGGGAACTCAGCCCTCTTGCTGCGACTCCTGCTGCGACTCCTGCTGCCATGCCCCCTTACTCTGCTGCAACCTCTGCCTGCGCCAGAAACATTTAGGCCTCTGTCACTTCTCTGTGCATGGCCTTGCACTTCTCTGTCTGACATAATTTTAGCTGAACTAAATAAATTAAAATCTCATATAAAGTATTAAAATATTTCTTTTGTTATATCCTTTTTTTTAAAAGATAGGTGCAGGAAGGCGGCATCCACAAGAGGAAAACACAAGGTGTATTTCATACAGAGTTACATCAATTATATAAAGCGCAAGTGTCAAAAACATATACAAAAGATCAATAATATGTACCCATAATGTGTTTCCTCCAGGATGACCCAGATGCCTTAGAGTCAAGGTCCTTATCTTGTGCTAAAGAGCTTGCTTACCACTCGTGTTCCTGACTTCTTGCTTCCTTCCTGATTTTTGTTTATCTCCTATGCCAGCCTGCTTGCATCGCCTCTCCTGTTACCAACCCGGATTGTCTGCCCTTGCTCCTGTGCCACCTGCCCTGACCCTTTGCTCATCCTGACTACGTCTCTGCATCATCCTCCGGTTCCTGTGTAGCGGTCAGGGGAGAAAGAGACAACAGGGCAGGGTTCAAATACGGTACAGCACACGAGGAGGCTGAAGCAGATACCGGCTTTATTAAATAACAAAATATAACAGCCGGAAAATGAGATCAACAGTAATGTGCCGATACATCAGGGGTGCAATCGACAAATGACAGGAACAGTGTTAACAAGTTTATACAAGTTTACAGGAAGGGTAACTGATACGTGATATACCAAATGCGCTTCCGCCAGCGAGCGCATAGAAATACAGGCTACTCTCCTCTACTATATTCCTGTCTGACCCCAGAGGTTCCCCATGGAGCGGTCCAAGGTTGCCTTCATTGTGTCCCTGCTCTCGAATTGGGCCCTCGCCTAGGTGAACCCTATTTGGGAACGTGGAGGTCCCGAAACAACTAATCTGCAGTCTTTCCTAACTACCTTCTGGATGGTCTTTGAGGAGCCGGGTCACACGTCCTACGCTACCTCAGCACTGCTGCATCTTAGACAAGGGTCCGCATCTGTGGGCCAGTACGCCATCCAGTTTCGTACCTTAGCAGCCAAACTGACATGGAATGATAAGGCTCAACTGGCGGTGTTCTGGGAAGGCCTTTCCGACCACATTAAGGACGAGTTAGCAGGCTACGACCGCCCGTCCACTCTGAATGAGCTGATCACATTGACTACTAGGATTGAAGCAGGTTGCATATGCCAGACCACCTCGTCTGGCTCCATCCTTCCAGAGATCTGTCCTTCCTCTGGCGTCCTCCCCACCTGAGGAGCCCATGCAAATTGAACCGATACCCTCTTCCGCTGATCTCCGAAATCTTTGACAGGATCCGGGGGGACTAAGGTCTTCCTCAAACTCGACCTGCGCAGGGCATAAAATCTTGTCCGCATTCGTAAAGGTGACGAGTGGAAAACACTTGTGATGGACACTACAAGTATCTCGTCATGCCCTTAAGTCTATGCAACGCTCCTGCGGTATTCCAAGAGCTAGTTAATGATGTCTTTTGGGACCTGCTCTATCCTATGTGATTGTGTATCTGGATGATATACTGGTCTTCTCTCCAGACTTGACCACTCACCGAAGGCCTGTACGACTAGTCTTACAGCGCTTGAGGGAAAATAGACTCTATGCCAAACTCGAGAAATGCACCTTTGAAAAAAAACTACAGTACCATTTCTCGAATACAACATCTCAGATGCTGGATTACAGATAGATCCTGAAAAACAGAATGCGGTAAAGAAATGGCCTCGCCCACAGGGTCTGCGCGCTATAGAGCGCTTCCTGGGATTCGCCAATTTCTATCGGCAGTTTAGTCTGAACTGTTCCTCCCTAACATCTCTGATATCCGCTCTTACAAAAAAGGGGCGAATGCCAAAGACTGACCTCCTGAGGCACAAGCTGCTTTCGTCCAGTTAAAAAGCTCATTTGCATCTGCACCTGCCTTGCAAATCTTGATGTCTCCTGACAATTCTTGTTAGAAGTTGACGCCTCCTGCATAGGAGCCGGTGCGGTCTTACTACAAAAGAATTCCAAGGGCAAGACGTTCACCTGTGGATTCTTCTCCAAGCTATTCTCTCCCGTCGAAAGGAATTACTGTATAGGGGCCAGGGAGCTTCTGGCCATAAAACTCGCCTTGGAGGAATCGCGTTATCTATTGGAGGGTGCCCAGCATCTGGTAAAATTTTTTACCGAGCACAAGAATCTCACGTATCTGCAGACAACTCAGTGTCTGAACCCCCGCCAAGCCAGGTGGGCACTTTTCTTCTCCCGTTTCAATTTTGAGTTACACTTCCGCCTGGCTGAGAAAATCATCAAGGCGGATGCTCTGTCACGATCTTTTGATTTTTCTGACCAACTGGAGAAGCCTCAATACATGAGAGATCCTGCTCGCTGCATCACGGTGGCTCCCGTCCTGGTAAGAGACATCCCCCCGGGAGAACTTTCGTGCCCGTTGCCAAAAGTAAACGTATCCTGTTATGGGGGCACAACTCCAAACTGCCCAGTCATCCCGAGATCCACAAGACCACAGAACTGGTCTCTCGCCACTACTGGTGGCCCACATTGTCCAAAGACATACGTGACTTTGTTTCCAGGAGCAAACCACCAGGCCTGTTGCTACCCCTACCTGTTCCTGATGTTCCATGGCAACACATTGCCATGGACTTTATTACAGATCTGCACTCTTCAGCTGGATGTACCATGATTTGGGTGGTGGTGGACCGCTTCTCCAAGATGGCACACTTCGTCCCATCGATTGGATTGCCCTCGGCTGCAAAACTTGCTGTTCATAAAACACATATTTCGACTACATGGTTTGCCTGGGCATATTGTTTCCGATCGAGGAGTCCAGTTTACATTCAAGCTCTGGAGAGCCCTCTGTCGTCTGCTACAAATAGACCTGGACTTCTCTTCTGGTTATCACCCCCAAACTAATTGGCGGGTCAATAAGATATTGGAGAATTATCTTTGACATTTTGTATCTACGCAACATGACAACTGGGTATCACTGTTACCTTGGGCAGAATTCTCCTACAACAAAACTATGTAACTATGTCACCACATTAGTGAGTCTACTAGATCCTCGCCATTCTTTGTCGTCTATGGTCAACACCTTCGTACACCTCTTCCTGTTCCTGCATCTTCCAGGGTACCATCTGCAGACTCTTCCTTTAGAGATTTTTTTGAAGATTTGGACACCAAGGTCTGCATCAACAAAGCGGTGGTCCGCATGAAGACCAATGCAGACAAGAGAAGAAGGAGACCGCCCCAGTTCTCGTCTGGGGAAAAGGTTTGGCTTTCCTCCAAAAACATCCACTTTAGGCCTCATGCACATTACAGTATCTTTTCACGGTCCGCAAAACGGGGTTCCGTTGTTCCGTGATCTGTGTCCGTTTTTTCTTCCGTGTGTCTTCTGTGATTTTTGGAGGATCACCAGACATGAAGGAAAGTAAAAAAAAAAGTAGTTTTGGTGTCCGCCTGGCCTGTGCGGAGCCAAACGGATCCGTCCTGACTTACAATGCAAGTCAATGGGGACGGATCCGTTTGACGTTGACACAATATGGTGCAATTGCAAACGGATCCGTCCCCCATTGACTTTCAATGTAAAGTCAGGAGTCCCTATCAGAGTTTTCTCCAATCCGATGGTATATTTTAACTTGAAGCGTCCCTATCACCATGGGAACGCCTCTATGTTAGAATATACCATCGGATTTGAGTTACATTGTGAAAACTCAGATCCGACAGTATATTCTAACACAGAGGCGTTCCCATGGTGATGGGGACGCTTCAAGTTAGAATATACTAAGAACTGTGGACATGACTGCCCCCTGCTGCCTGGCAGCACCTGATCTCTTACAGGGGGCTGTGATCCGCACAATTAACCCCTCAGGTGCCGCACCTGAGGGGTTAATTGTGCATATCATAGCCCCCTGTAAGAGATCAGGTGCTGCCAGACAGCAGGGGGCAGACCCCCCTCCCTACCCAGTTTTAAATTAATTGTTGGCCAGTGCGGCCTCCCCTCCCCCCCATCATTGGTGGCAGCGGAGAGTTCCGATCAGAGTCCCAGTTTAATCGCTGGGGCTCCGATCGGTAACCATGGCAACCAGGACGCTACTGCAGTTCTGGCTGCCATGGTTACTTAGCAATTTTAGAAGCATTATACTTACCTGCGCTGTCTGTGACCGGCCGGGAGCTCCTCCTACTGTTAAGTGAAAGGTCTGTGCGGCGCATTGCTTATAGCACAGACCTGTCACTTACCAGTAGGAGGAGCGCCCGGCCGGTCAAAGACAGCGCAGGTAAGTATAATGCTTCTAAAATTGCTAAGTAACCATGGCAGCCAGGACTGCAGTAGCATCCTGGTTGCTGTGGTTACCGATTGGAGCCCCAGCGATTAAACTGGGACTCCGATCGGAACTCTCTGCTGCCACCAATAATGGGGGGGGGAGAGGGGAGGCCGCACTGGCCACCAATGAATTTAATACAGGGGAGGGAGGGAGGGAGGGGGGTAGGGGGGGCCACACTGGCCACCAATAAATTTAATACAGGGGAGGGGGTCGGGGGGCCGCACTGGCCACCAATGAATTTAATACAGGGGAGGGAGGGAGGGGGCCACACTGGCCACCAATGAATTAAAAACTGGGGAGGGAGGGGGGTCTGCCCCCTGCTGCCTGGCAGCACCTGATCTCTTACAGGGGGCTATGATACGCACAATTAACCCCTCAGGTGCGGCACCTAAGGGGTTAATTGTGCGGATCACAGCCCCCTGTAAGAGATCGGATGCTGCCAGGCAGCAGGGGGCAGTCATGTCCACAGTTATTAGTATATTCTAACTTGAAGCGTCCCCATCACTATGGGAACGCCTCTGTGTTAGAATATACTGTCGGATCTGAGTTTTCACAAAGTGAAAACTCAGCTCTGAAAAAGCTGTATGCAGACGGATCTGCGGATCCGTCTGTGCTAAAGTAGCCTACGGACGCGGATCACGGACGCGGATGGCAATCTTGTGTGCCTCCGTGTTTTTTTCACGGACCCATTGACTTTAATGGGTCCGTGAACTGTTGTCCGTCTAAAGAAGGACAGGTCATATTTTTTTGACGGACCGGAAACACGCATCACGGACACGGATGACAAACGGTGCATTTTCCGAGTTTTCAACAGACCCATTGAAAGTCAATGGGTCCGCAGAAAATCACGTAAAACGGAACAACGGACACGGATGCACACAACGATCGTGTGCATGAGGCCTAAAAGTCCTCAGTTTTAAGTTTGCTCCTAGATTCCTTGGACCCTTTGAAGTGTTACAGAGGATCAACGAGGTGACGGACAAGTTACGTCTGCCTCCCTCTCTGCGCATTCCCAATGCCTTCCACGTATCTTTGCTTAAGCCAGTGGTCCTTAATCGTTTCTCAAAGGCTCCTTCTACTCCTACTCCAAGAGCTTGCTTACTTACTTAAAGAGCTTGCTTACCACTCGTGTTCCTGACTTCTTGCTTCATTCCTGGACTTCGTTTATCTCCTAGCCCAGCCTGCTTGCATCGCCTCTCCTGTTACTGACCCGGATTGTCTGACCTTGCTCCTGTGCTGCCTGCCCTGACCCTTTGCTCGTCCTGACAACGTCTCTGCATCATCCTCCAGTTCCTGTCTTGTTCCTCCTGGTTACGACCCTGTCTGTCTTACTACGTCTGTACTGTCGGTACCTTCGCAGGTACCTCCTGGTCTGCCTGGACCAGCTTTCACTGACTGGTTTGCCCCTGGCAACTACCGACGGTCAAGCCTATCCTCACCATCAGGGGCTCTAGTGAAATCCGGGTAGTCACTTAGTCACACCCCTTCTGGAGTATTGCTAGTCAGTGGCACAGTGGGTCCACATCCGCTGTTCCATGATATTTCTACTGAATTAGGCCAATAAACGCTATCACCACATATAACTGGAGAAGAGAACTGCGGATATATTTCTCTGTTTATACTGAAATAGGCCAATTAACGCTTTCACCAAATATACCTGCAGAAGTGAAATGCGTATATATTTCTCTTTTTGTACTGAACTAGGCCAGGAAATGCTTTTAATGCAAATAACAGAAAAAGTGAACTGCGTATACATTTCTCTTTTTGTACTGAAATAGGCCAATAAACGCTTTCACCACATATACCTGCAGAAGGGAAATGTGTATATATTTCTCTTTTTGTACTGAAATAAACCAGTAAACAATTTTTGTGCAAATAACGGAAAAAGCAAACTGCGTATATATTTCTCTTTTCGCACTGAAATACGCAAATACACGCTATCACCACATATAACTGCAGAAGTGAACTGCGGATATATTTCTATTTTTGTACTGAAATAGGCCAGTAAAAGCTTTTAGTGCAAATAACAGAAAAAGTGAACTGCGTATATATTTCTCTTTTTGTACTGAAATAGGCAAATAAACGCTTTCACCACATATAACTGCAGAAGTGAAGTGAGTATATATTTCTCTTTTTGTACTAAAATAGGCCAGGAAACGCTTTTAAAGCAAATAACGGAAAAAGTGAACTGCGTATATATTTTGCTTTTTGTACTGAAATAGGCCAATACACGCTATCACTACATATAACTGCAGAAGTGAACTGCGGATATATTTCGATTTTTGTACTAAAATAGGCCAATAAACACTTTCACCACATATACCTGCAGAAGTGAAATGCAGATATATTTATCTTGTAGTACTGAAATAGACCAGTAAACACTTTTAGTGCAAAGTGAACTGCGTATATATTTCTCTTTTTCTAATGAAATAGGCCAATAAACGCTATCAACACATATACCTTTAGAAGGGAAATGCGTATATATTTCTCTTTTTGTACTGAAATAGGCCAATAAACGCTTTCACCACATATAGCTGCAGAAGTGAACTGTGGATATATTTCTCTTTTTGTACTGAAATAGCCCAATAAACGCTATCACCACATATAATTGCAGAAGTGAAATGCGTATATATATTTTTTTTCTGTACTGAAATAGGCCACTAAACGCTTTCGCCACAAATAACTGCAACAATGAAGTGCGTGTATATTTTTATTTTTGTACTAAAATAGCCACTAAAGGCTTTTCAACATAGCACTTGCAACCCAATAACAAGAACAAATTGCTGGAATGACAGAGCTGTATAATGGCTATTTGGATCCCCAAATAATCTTGTCCTGCACATGTAAATTGCTTTTCTAGCACTGTCCCTAGTGCTTTCTGACATCTCTCCCTGCACTGAGATGCTGTGAAATGATTCCTCCCTTTTCTTTTCTATGCACTTGTAAATTGCTTTTCTAGCACTATCCCTAGCGCCTTCTGACGTCTCTCCCTGCACTAAGATGCTGTGAAACGATTCCTCCCTTTCCTTTCTCTGCACTTTTAAATAGTTTTTTCAGGGGGGGGTTTCACAATGAGGTTTTTACTATTGCTCTCCTTAGCACCTTCTCATGTCTGTCTCTGCATTCAGAACGCTGGAAAATGTCTGAATCTAAGATGGCTGCCGTATTTATAGGGCTGTGACATCACAGGGCTGGATGGTTGCTGATTGGCTGCATGCATGTCAGTCTGGGTAATCCCGCCTTCCCAGACTTCCTTTCTCCATGTCCTCACACGTGCAGCAGCCATTTTAGGAAAAATCTGATTCGTTACCACGAAGCGCGAGGAAATTCGCATTTGTAGCGAATCAAATTTTTTCAGAAATTCGGATCGAATTCCACTTTGTCAGCTTCGATTCGCTCATCTCTAGTGCAGATGTTCTACGTGTAAAACCCGCTTTATGAAATTCTAAAAATTCTTTAAAATTCTCACAATTACAGGAACAAGCAGAGGCAGAAAATAACATTGTTTTATTCTGCACGGCCTACATGATTTATTTCCAGTGTATGATTATTTTCTGCTCTTGCATTTCCCCCAAGGATCTGTCAATTTCTCATTTATATAATAATACTTAAGTGTTCTTTTATATTATAAACCTGTCAAAATTGCAATACAAAGGATCTCAAAATCAAGCTGGGATTTGTTCTGCTCACGGCTCTACAGTAATCCTACTGGATATTATGATGATGTGGGATGCATATCTCAGGCTTTTACCGCAGATGGGTGATCACAAAAAGTAGGACTTTGGAAAAGTATGCCCTCGTTAGCAGATTGTTTGAAAATGTCAATGCCTGCTTCCTTCTAGTGTAGACTAGTGTTGTCATGATCCACCCAATCATCTATTAAAAAAAACTCTTTCTGCTAGAACCTGTTATATTTAACTGAGTCTTTATACATAGTATGGGGAAGATCATGGCACCTCTTTATGCAGACTGTGACGCTGACATAATCCTGAAGAAGTAGGGCTACATAACCAAATGGATCATAGCATTGCAGGACCCCTCATCAGTAAAGATAGCTATTGATGTAAAGACTCATCCCCAATCTGACTGGGGTTACGTTATTTATTCAGTTATAAAGGGAGAACGAAATGCAGGATCGGGCATGTTACACCCCACATGAAGTTTCCACGTACAGGCAGCACTCATACATGGTGTAGTGGTGCTTAAACGTGTGTGAACCCTTAATAATTTCATTTTTTGTGCATAAATTTGACTTAATACTACATCATATTATCATACCTAGTCCACCTAGGGGTCCCTGAAGAAGCCATCGGTGAAACATGTTGGACAGATGTGCCTGTGGTTGACAATATCATTTATTTATGTTTTGGTCATAAAGAGGCTGCATCAAACTTGTGTATCCAGGGTCTGCAATTAGAAACAGGGCCCAAAAATGTCCTCAGTGCATTTCTGTTTCTGTCCAAACAACCTCTGGATGTAGTGGTACTTAAAAGAAAACATTTGCCAAATCAATTACAGTGGAGTGGGTAGAGGTAGCGGGAACCTCAGCCAACAAGGTGTGTGGATTAGGCACAATGGGGGTGTTAAAAACTGTGGCTTCATTGACAGCACTTAGGTCATGTACCATCCGCTACTGGGTGGGTTTGCCCTTCTCACTTTCCATTTTTACAAGGTACAAAAGAGTGTAAGAAGGGGATACAATCTACTCCCCCCAAACAAATTTCTTGGTCATTGAGGGAACCTGTGAGTTTCAGTGCCATCCTGCTGGTATGAGATGCTGGCACGTACTTTTGCAAGCAAGTCTGCACCCAGAAAGCAACAAGGGGGGTGTTATCACTGACCAGCAATTGGGCAAGCACTTCTTGGTTAAGGGCAAAGCTAAAACGGATGGGTTCTGTTAAAAGGGGAGTGTACTACTTTCCCATCCACTCCTACACAAGGACAGGTGTCTGTGGAGAATAAGTCAGGGGAGGACATGTTTGTTGTGCACAACTGTCTTAGCTGCTCTAGTGTCAATCGAAAACGGGACTACTTCTTATCACCCAGAGTGAGAGATATCATTGGGGCTGGACTTAAAATTGCTAAAAATTTTAAGGGCACAACCTATACTGGATTGTCTGTTTCCTAATCTTGGTCTAACTTTTACCCCTCACCCGCCTTTGTGTCATCCTCACTGCCTCCCCAGCCATCCCTAAAAACATGGGTGTCTGTGGGGACAGTGATCTGGGCACGATCAACCAACACAGAATACAATTCTCTTGTGTGGTCTGGACGAGGAGTACCACACACAGCACAACTCTCTCTCCAATCTGGGTTCTGGGTTCGGCAGACTCTGCAGGTCCATCCCCCAGGACCATTATAGGGTGGCAGACTTACTTTTTTCTTTTTCTGTTCTGGAGGTGGTTTAACATTATCCACCCTCTCTACACCTCCTCTATACACTTTTCTCACTACTCACAGCCAGACTTCTGTCTGTTCCGTGAACTTGTTATCTTTCAGCCACGCTTTTTCCTACATGCTTTTTTCTCACTACTACTTGCAGTTTACCATCGGGGAAAGGGGGGGGCATGTCTACACCTTTCATTAGCTTGCTGATGTCCTTCACTGCCTGTCTACTGTCACGACAGAGGGGAATAAGTGCTGCCCTAAACTCCACCCCACCTCTGTCCCTGCCTACTTGCACGGCCCGTCCTAACCGACGGCATACAACTTGGCGACAGTCCCTCGCTTAGATACGTGCAGGGGCCTAAGAAGGTAAGAGGTATACCATAAAAGAGTCAGGCAAGCCAAAGTCAAAGCCAGGAGGTCACGTGGGTACACAAGGAGCAAAACAATAACAAGGTCAAAACACAATCCGGAGTCAGAAGTTAAGCCTAAGGTGGTCACAAGGTCGAGGTCAAACACAGTGCCGAGGTCAAAACATACAGAGTACACAATATACACAATGCTGGGGAGGGTAGCAAGACCAATCACAGGCAACCTGTGGCCAGCAGGTTACCTGTTAAAATAGGTCCTCCTGATGGGTTACTGTATGTGACGTGGCCAGCTTCACATGACACGTCCCCCACAACTCCGAACAGCTGATATCAATATCGGCGTTCAGTTCCCCTCGTGCTCGTTGTCTAGGGGATGGAGGACGCCTGCCATGCCAAGGAAGCGTGTGCGGCTGGGTCCTCCCCGCCCTCTGGTTGCTATGGAGATGAGGACGCCGGCCGCGTCCTCGCTTTTCTTCACTAGCGGGATGCCGGCGGCGCTGCAGAGGGGAAGAATGTCGCAGGCTCCCCGTTACATCTAAATTATTTCTTCCTTACTACTTCTACAGCATCTTATCTCAAGGTTAGCGACAACCACAACAACCTGTTATGAATCGAGATGAAGCTGCCTCCAAGTGCTGACTTAATCCTAGTAAATGAGAAAAAACATAGAAGTTAAGGCATTTCATCTTATTAAACAATGCTACAAATAATAACTAATTATAGGTATATGTGTATCTTTCACTTACTGAGTTAAGTACTCTATGTGGTGCTACTTGGATCTATGTGTATTGTTTCCGTGCTTGTAGCCATATCAGGAAAAATACCGGTAACTAAGATGTCCGCTGGGCAGGGAGTGAAGTGAAGTTCCCTGAGTTAAGATGGTCGCCGGGCCAGCCAGAAGTTGCAGGAGTTAAGATGGCATCCAGACCGGAAGTTGGGTTAGTTAAGATGTCTGCTGGTGAGGAAGTTACCTCAGTTAAGATGGCTGCTAGGGGGTGGGGTCGGTTCTCTCAGCGCCATCTTGGAGGGTAGTAGTGGCGTCATACATTTCTGTCCAGCCTAATTCCTTATATTGAATTATTTTCATGTCGATGCTTGCATTGTTTTTCCATAATATCTAGAATAGAATGTTCTAAAATCAAGGCCGAATGTCCTGTGTTCACTCCTGTAAGAAACTTTATAATAATTTCACTCCTCTTTGGCCTAAAGCCAGAGCTCACCCCTCCCTGAGCCTCTGTGATTTCCTTAACCCTTAATTTGACCTCATCATCACATCAGTAGAGGTTATTTCGCTCACAATTTTTTGTCAGTTTTCTATCTGGCAACACACAAGGTCAGATTCCTGGTCCACACAGACATGACAAGTAACAGACATTACATTCAATGTAGAACAGATATAGAAACATTTCCCATACATTAACACACACAAGTCTTTGAACTTATTAACAAATAATATTTTCTGGAGTTCCATACACACGGACTCAGTACCTCACACACATAACCTTGCTATTATCTCTTAGTATTGCAGACATTGTACTCGCGATCACACATTCCAGTATCGTGACATCACCCCCTTTACAGCTGCGACCCCCGCTGTCTCCCTTCATACACCTCAGCCACCAGCTGCAATATATTCACCGGGCAACAAAGACACGGTACCTTCCTGGTACACAGACAGACAGGACACAACACTCTCCCTGAGAAGGATGGCAGTTACAACCGGACTCGACTCTTGACGGGGACTGTCCCATAAGTTTACTGCCTCGAATACAAACAAAACAAAAACAACCGGCAACTTCCCCTCTGTTTCTTTCCAACAATAAGAGCTCACTCCTGTGCAAGATATAATTTTTTTTCCTGGCTCCCACGTCTGGTCTGCCAGCCTGGGACTAATCCCTCTGCCTCTGAAGGAAGATATATTCTAGTCCCCCCGGGGCTAACCCTCTGCTTCTGCAGGCAGATAAATTATAGCTCCCCCGATCTACTCCCTCTGCCACTACAGGCAGATAAATTTAGTAGCCCCTAATTTGAGTTCCGCCCCCCGCCAGGGGAATTTGCTTGCTCTGCTTAACCGTTAACTGTGAAGGCACCTGACACAAAAACACAGACAAGACCCAAACAGAAATCCACATCACAGCAAATCTTTCTCTTTCAGTCTATGGTTCTAGGACCCCAGGATTTCACACCAGCTGAAGCTTCTACTCACAATATAATATCAACAGCAGAACAGCTCACTACAGCACGGCGGGGTATAGCGAGAGGCAGGCAAGATAACCAGTTTTCTTACCTTCTCTGGGGCTGCAGTCCCCGTCCTCAAGTGTCATCCACCGTGCTCTTGGAACTCAAATCTTCGGCTAGTGATGCTAGGCTCTTCCGAGGCCCCACGTTGGGCACCAAACTGTCTGAGAGCTGGAGTACATGGGAGCCATCTTAGCTGATTCAAGAATGATATACACATCTCCATCAGCAGTGTAGTTGTTTCCTATGTGTCATGCGACTTAATGTCGTCGTGTAGCCCTAGCCTAAAGCTGACCTACAGTAGTGAAGAAAAATGGCTGGGTTGTTATGGAAACCTGGAGTCAAGCTGTGTGTATGTGGAGACTAAGAGCCTGCGAGCTTCTATTGGCTGATAAGTGTCATTTGACCGTGTGTATGGCAGTTGGGATATGAAAATAAAGACTTGCAGGCTTGTATTGGCTAATGGGAATATCTCAGGAACAGTACGTCCTAGAAAGCTAAGACCTAAAACCTTCCCGGACACCTGGTGTACTTGTGTGCTAAATTTGGTGAAGATCGGTTCAGTCATTTGGTCGTGCATAAATAACAGACAGACGTCGGGACAGACAGACAGAAACTCATTTTTATATATATAAGAGACTAGCAGAAGGACCCGGCTTCGCACGGGTATATTTTATCTATTTCATTTAATGTTTCTGTGTGTCGTTAAAAGATATCGACAGTATCCCACATAACAGTGACCTCTACAGTACTCCGCCTCCTTATCAGTGAACTCCACAGCCCCTCGCCCCTTAAAGGAAGTCTGTCACCTCCATATGGCCATATACAGTGCTTACATGGCTCTGTAGCAAACCTATACAGGATTGTAATGGTACCTTTGTTCTTTTCTTCAGACTTGCACAAGCAGGAAAAACGAAGTTTAATATATATGCAAATGAGCACTCGCAAGTGCCCAGGGGCGGCGTTCACTGTGTAGGAGCCCAGGCTGCTCTGCCTTCTCTTCAATTTACTCCTCCCCAGTCTCTGCCTTTGCCCGCCCTCCAATTTACTCCTCCCAAGTCTCTTGCCTCACATACTCATTTTTAAGTTCTTGATAAGTAATTATATCTCCCTCTCTCCATATCTGGCCCAGTTTATTAATTCCATATTTCCACCAGACATTTTGCTCAATTAATTTTAGCTCCTTTAGATGGATCCCATAACAGGGTGTCTGAGTGTAGTCCCTTGTGTGGCCAAAGTTCTTTTACCTTATTCCAGGATTTAGTCCACATGTCCTATAGGGGTATTTTATTAACTTGTTTTTGTAACAAAATGTCTGCTTCTATTAATTGGAAGATATTACAGTTTTCGGCTACCGAACTCTTATATATGTATCTATATGAATAGCTCCACAGAGCCCCCCTTTAATAGTGACCTCCACAGCGTCCTGCCCCCTTAACAGTAACATCCACAATGAATGCCCCATTAACAGTGACCTTTACAGTGCCAGGCCCTTTAACAGTGAGCTCCACAGCAGTTGCCCTTTTAATAGTGGCCCCTGCCCCTTAACAGGGACCTCCACAGCAGCTGCCCCTTTATTAGTGGCCCCTGCCCCCTTAACAGTTACCTCCACAGTGCCCTGTCCCTTTAAGGCTAGAGCTACACAACGACATATGCCACTCAACATTTTGTCGCACCAACATCGCAAACAATTTTTATAATGATAGGCTATGGTGTCGCACTGCGACATGCTGTGACTACGACACAACACTTACAAAAAATCCATCCAAGATATATTTTTCTGTGACTGTCGCGTCACAGTCGCAGCATGTCGCAGTGCAACACCATAGACTATCATCATAAAAAATTTCGTGCAACATCAATGTTGCAGAGCCTGCAAGCTTCTATTGGCTGATAAAGGACATGTGACCGTGTGTATAGCATTTGGGATTTAAAGAGAAATACTTGCAGGCTTGTATTGGCTAATGCAGGTAATTTTTTGGGAATATCTCTGGAACGGTATGTCCTAGAGAGCGGTCTAAAACCTTCCCGGACACCTGATGTACCTGTGTGCCAAATTTTGTGAAGATCGGCTCAGTCGTTTGGTCGCGCATAAAGAACAGTCAGACAGACAGATATCGAGACAGACAGACAGAAACTCATTTTTATATATATAAGAGACTAGCAGAAGGACCCGGCTTTGCACGGGTATATTTAATCTATTTCATTTAATGTTTCTGTGTGTCGTTAAAAGATATCAACAGTATCCCCCATAACAGTGACCTCTACAGCATCCCACCCCTTTAACAGTGAACTCCACAGTTCCCCACCCCTTAACACTGACCCCGCCACTTTAAAATAGGACCGCCACAGCAGCCCATCTCCTTAACTTTGACCTTCAAAGCAGCCCGCTCCTTTAACAGTGAGTTTCATAGCACCCTACTCCCTTGACAGTGACCTCCTCAGGGGCCCGCCCCCTTAACAGTGACCTCCACAGTACCCCGCTGCCTTAACAGTGATCTCACAGTACCCTGCCCCCTTAACAGTGACCTCCACAGTGCCTGCCCCTTTAACAGTGACCTCCACAGTGCCAGCCCCTTTAACAGTGACCTCCACAGCACCCGCCCCTTTAACAGTGACCTCCACAGTGCTCGCCCCTTTAACAGTGACCTCCATAGCGGCAGCCCCTTTAACAGTGACCTCCAAAGTGTCGGCCCCTTTAACAGTGATCTCCACAATGCCCGCCCCTTTAACAGTGACCTCCACAGTGCCGACCTCTTTAACAGCGACCTCCACAGTGCCCGCCCCTTTAACTGTGACCTCCACAGTGTCCACCCCTTTAAAAGTGACCTCCACAGCGCCAACCCTTTAACAGTGATCTCCACAGTGCCCGCCCCTTTAACAGTGACCTCCACAGTGCCCGCCCCTTTGGAAAAAGTTCTGAAATTATTTATTTTTGTCAGATATTTTATTGCATCACAGAAACTTGACATTTTGACAGGGGTGTGTAGACTTCTTATATCCACTGTATATATATTAGTAAATCAAGTGTTTTATAAAGCTGGAAAAGCTGAGCAGATATATATATATACTCTAAATGGCACTTTATGACACCTGCCCTTTCATAGACTTCGTGCACACGACCGTTGCTCGGATGTGGACCCATTCGCTTCAGTGGGGCCTCAAAAGATGTGGACAGCACACATTGTTCTATTCCATGGCCCCGCAAAAAAAAAAAATATAGAACATGTCCTATTCTTGTCCATTTTGTGGACAAGAATAGGCATTTCTATAATGGTTGGCCTATTCTGTTCCGCAAATTGCGAGAATGCACGCAGGCAGCATTCATATTTTATTGATCCACAATTTGCGGACTGCAAAACATGGCACTGGGGTGTGCATGTTGCCTTAGGCTACATTCACATAACCTTATGTATTTTGCAATACGCAAAATGCGGATCCGCAAAAAAATAAGTATGACATCCGTGTGACCTCTGTGTTGCATCCGGTTTTTTTTTGCGGCTCTATCCTTGTCCACAAAATGGACAAGAAGAGGACATGCTCTATAATTTTTGCAGGGCTACAGAACGGACATACGGATGTGGACAGCACACGGTGTGGTGTCCGCATTTTTTGCGGACCCATTTAAATGAATGGATCCTCATCTAATCCTAAAAAAAACATGGAACAGACATGGAAACAACATACGTTCATGTGAATCTAGACTTAAATGTTGGTGCTGCTGTGCATTTTCATAAGTGTACAATGTATCTGATGATACTATATTCAATATGGATGATCATTGCCTTTAACAGCATGTGATCAGCATGAACCTGAAAAAAAACAAAATGGGTTCATGGCAAGTTCAATGTGTTAAAAGTGAATATCTAGAGAAGACTATACTTTTTATTATTGTTTAGAGACATGGCTTTATCTACACTGGTTTCTCTAAACTTGTCTGTCTGAGGAGCAATGGGTGTTTCATGGCTAAACCATGATCTGATAAGAGACGTCCATAAAACACATCTGGTGTGGAATAGATATCTATTCATATATTCATATATATATATATATATATATATATATATATATATATTTATATATTCCTGTGTGCATTTATTTAGCGTTTGAACTTGTTACTGATTCATATATACTATGCAATATTGATGTATTATAACCAAATATTGTTAATGTATGTATATCTCACTGAGAGGATATATTCTAGGGGAAATAGAGAGCGTTTAAGTTAAATTTTCTTAAATAGGGTCTATTCAAAGGAGCTGATGTTATTTCAAACATCATTACTCAATAGCTGAGACAGTTAAGATACACAAACCAGGAGAAAACTTTCTAAGGACCATTATACTCTTCTCTGCCCCATAAATTCAGGTATAAGGAAAACTTCTAATACCGCCTGTCAGTCTGAGCAAAGTGTCAGAAAGAGTCCCTCCTAATTGATTTAAGGTGGAAAAGGTCAAAGTTTAAGTGGTGTAATAAAGCAATATATGTGTTAATTCTTAAAATATTTAAAATTGTTATATGATACAACAGTGCCATCAAGTGGTAGATGGGCAGAAGTTTCTAAGGAATGCCAATTAAATGACATCATCCCCATGATTACCATACGTCACACCCACCTTATCTAATTGAAAATCCCTAATCCAAGAGGGGATGGGCATAGATAGCGATTAGAATATCTGATCCAGTTTTTGGAGATCAGGAGGGGATTTGAGATTCATTCATCAGCATCACTTCACATGTCAGGAACGTACCACAGGACGGGACAGATCTAAATCTTGGAAAGCTGGGTCCCTTCTAAAAGCTCTTTATCCCAAAGCCAGGGGTAATGTATAATTTATTTAATTTGCAGTAATTATAAATCGCTCCAATTGGCATATAGTTGAGACCCCATTATTAGTGGGTCAATAGTGTTAAACAATAATTTTAAGGGAAATTTTAATGAACGTGCACATCATTAGAATTCCTGTAACATTGCTATCAGAGTGGGATCTCTGAACGGATTTTGTTATCCACAGTTAGGCCAACGGGCGTATTTATAAGGTGTCTCTTACTGCCATATTCTTTGATTGAGCATAAGGGAGCTTTACTACATAAGGGATTTTCCACAGATTCAGTTCTATTGTTTTTTTTTTGTTGTTGTATTAGAATATTTTGATAACCAGTACACTAATCGGTAATAATTTGATAAAAGAAAAAAGTAGTATTGTATTGTACTTGGTGTAGTAAATTAAGTGAGCCCGGCGTAAACGGTGGAGCACCATCTTGTGGTCAATTTTGATATTATCCTTGTATTCATTTGTATGCCATTTTTACTGCTTGTATTTATAATAAATTATATTTTATAGAATTAATTGCACCCTGTTTCATTAGCTGCACAAATTAACTTTAGATCTCATCAATAAAAGAACTGGCGTTTATATGTCCGCCAATTAAATTTTTCATTTTTCATATTTCATAAAAATATGAAATCATAATTTTTATGATTTCATATCTTATATGAAATAAATATCCGACATATTTTGGAGGCACTGCTGAGATTGATTGAGATATTTCTATAACCAATTTGTGCAATTAGTGAAAATATTCCTAAATCCTTATTGGCAAGTTAAATTGTTGTTGTTATTGACTATTGATCAGAATCATGAGTGTAACAGACAGCGACCCAGGTAATGGCCAGGCTTTAGCAGATAGTCCATCTGACGCAGGAAAGATAATCTCTAAGGTTATCAATTATGTTTATTCCTGTTTGAAGTTTAATAAAAATATAGATGAATGGACTGATGAGCTGAAGGCAAGAGCCTATAAAGAACGTGTGGATATATGGAAGTTAGGTGGCATGGTTGATAGATACCTGACATATATGGATTTGGCAAATGATAATACCAAGAGGGACCAACACCTCTTATGTGCATTGCCACCTGTTTTGTATGCATTGTTGGCAGTCAGTACTCTTTCTAAAGTTAGGTATGAGTCTATAATGGGTACAAAAATATCTGTATCCAAGATGGAATCAGAACAAAAATCCGCAGAAGCGAAGATCAAAGACTTAGAGTACAACCTTAGTCACAGCCATGATGCATACCAAAAGGCAAAAAGTGATTTAGAGGATTTATATCTCCAGTATTCCAAAATTAAACAGACAGATGAATCAGCCCATAATATAGTCAATGCTGAAAGGGATCCATCTAACACTGTGAGATCTCCTGACCCTCCATTTCTTACTCCCCAATATCCAGACATGTCATCACATGCTTTTAAAGCAGACCCCATCCAAAACACTCAGCAACCTGAAAGTGTTGGCATGATTAAACAGGAGGCATTAACCCAATTGAATCGGGCATTCCAAACTGTAACCGCCTTACTAGGTGCCGATAACACGGAAGCCCCTAGAAGTGTCTCTCATCATATTCCCCTAGATAGACATGTTAGGGTTAGGGTTAAATCACCTGTGCGATATAAGTTTCATGAAAGTTGTGAAAGTGCATGTGAGTCTGACGGTGATGTGGGGAAGCGTGTGACTTATTCCTTATACTATGTTGGTCTGTGGGACCAAATAATCCCTTTAGGGATCTCTTTTTAACAGTTAAAAAGCTTTACTTTATTGTTTATAATATTTACTCACAAGACATAAACATATTAGAGAAAATATAAAGAAAAGTTCTTTAAAAATCTCAGTTGTGAGGAGTTAGGAGAAAAAGCAATAACTAAGCCTGGTTGCCTAGTTTTGCAACCTTTGCTGGCAATATCTTGCTAGATACAGTATGTATATACCCCGCATCCCCTGACGAAGCCGCAACAGCGGCGAAACATGTCGGGAGGGGTGTAGTTATGTGATGTCGGTTTTAGGCAGTTTGTGAGGAAATAAGAGGAGTCTTTCACGCTGAGATACAGATATTATAGAAAAGCATATAGTGGCAGATTGTGACTGTGTAGATACAGTGTGTGAAGCCGACCCCTAGTGTCAGATAGCCTGAATAGCAAGTCAGGAAATAGATGTTTGGCAGCTGTATGGACAGAGAGATATGGCTACATTGACCTCTATGGCATAAATAGAGGCAACATTGTAAGCCAATCTGTATCCAATTGTTGTGCAGACACAAAAGTATCATAAGCAGGGGACTGGAAACAATCTGTGAGCCCCAGTATAATAGGAACTTAATACAGGAGGCCTCAAATAAAGGTTTTCTACTTGCACTCCAAATAAATAAAGCATATAGTCCCAGTGCCAAACCCATAATTAGATATCCAAGTGATTCTTATTTAAAAGGTGAGGCTTTCACACACCTACAGTCACCATACCATGTGATAATTGTCAATATACTGTATCTAGCAAGATATTGCCAGCAAAGGTTGCAAAACTAGGCAACCAGGCTTAGTTATTGCTTTTTCTCCTAACTCCTCACAACTGAGATTTTTAAAGAACTTTTCTTTATATTTTCTCTAATCTATGTTTATGTCTTGTGAGTAAATATTATAAACAATAAAGTAAAGCTTTTTAACTGTTAAAAAGAGATCCCTAAAGGGATTATTTGGTCCCACAGACCAACATAGTATTATGAATTATATCCCGAGGATCTCTAAAGGGACTGTGTAGATTCAGATTGACTTATTCCTTACCACAGAATCACAGGCGACCAACATATGCTGAGGTGGTTTCTAGGAAGAAAAATTCCCAATATTCAGAAAAGGATCAGAGTTCTTCCAGTATCATTAAGTTTTTAAATACTACAGTATCCAAATTTTCCAAGAAAGGTTCTTCTCAGATAGCCAATCACTTAGAACTGTATGAATCCACTATGGATTCTTTAAAATTGTACTCTGATGCTGACCGGATCAAATGCCTTCCATAGCATTTGATGATAAATATCGTCATTACTTTACATTCTTTAAGGAGAGAGCAGTACAAGATTGGCCAAGTGTTTTGCATGAGGTTAAATTGGAATTCGGTCCATACTGAACCACTACTGCTGCAAAATGGGACATATATAACCTTACGTGTAGACCCAATCAGAGTCCCCGTGAATTCCTCTCTGTCCTCAAAAATGCCTATGGGTTGGCATATAGATCCACAAATTGGGAATCTGAAGAAATCAAACAGTTATTCTATGATGCTATGCCAACCCAGATCAATCTTAACTTATCCAGGCTATTGATGCTCCCTTGGATAGGTTGGTGACGGCTGCCACCACGCTGTATAATATCAGTGAGTGCCATGCAACAGGTGAGAAAAGGTTTAAAAAATCCCCAGAGCAAAAGGTAGCTGAAGCTAAGGTAAACCCTAGCTTGGGATTTGAAAGCCAGCCACGAAGGTTCCCTCAGTCTACAGGACCTGCTCAACAAGCCCAGCAACAACAGGTAGGACCGCCCAAACAGACCAAACCCCAAAATAATAACGGATCAGAGGGGAATAATTCAGGTAATGGGAAGTCTAACTACCGTCCATATTACAATAGGGGTCCCCAGGGATATAGGCCCTATAACAATAGGAGTTACCAGGGTTATAGGCGTTGGGATAATAGGCCCAGACAACAGAGGGAAGATAGGCAGGAATCCTCAAATTCACCCAGGAGTAGGTCACCTACCAATAACCAGGGTGTCCAGCAAAGCCAAAATGTGCCCAAACCAAATAGGTTTGATCAGCTGGTAGAGCAAGTGGCCCAGCTGAGCAACATGGTAAGTAAGTTGTCCCAGTTATCCCCAGAAAAACAGCCTAATCCTTTTTTAGGGGCAACTGCCGGTCCCAACAGTTTAACATCATAAAGCAGATTTGGCCGGTTCAGAACCTAGGCCACTGTAAGGATATTAAGTTGATTGTGGTAGAATCTGATGTGATTCATAATTCTATATTTCCTTGCAGTACCTCTGACCCTGAAATTAGGGCCAGGGGGGAAATGTCTAATATGTCATTTGTCTTGCAGTCTAATAATGTCAATTCATATGACCAGATATCTGTGTGTAATCCCATCGTTCCAGCATCTAGCCGTGAGCCAGCTGTGATTTGTGATGTCACACAGCTTGTGCCAAAGGGGGGGGCTAACGCTGCTCCTCCAGCTTGTCCTGGGAGACTCAGGAATGCAGAGGTCACGGAGCTGCAAAGAGGTCAACCTCTCAGACAGCAGATGGGTAAACATCCTAACTTTCTCTGTGATTTGTTACAGGTGGATGGCCGGTACTTTGTGGAGATATATCTCCAAAATGAACTTATCGGACCAATCAAAGCATTAATAGACACTGGATCACAAGCCACCATTTTATCTTACACTTATTTCCAACAGGTTTTGAATTTAACATCAAAGAAACCACGATTAAGGTCCTTTGATGGCTCTTTGATAAGTGTGGGTGGAGATGCCTTTCAGGTAAAAGGAACATCCTGGTTGACATTTAAGATTGGCAAGAAGACAATTAGACATCTCACATTGATTGTGGATCTTCCATATGATCAGATGATTATAGGAATCGATTTATTAAATAGATAATAGATAAGCAGTATGGACTCAGGTAAAGGCACCCATTAATGAATATACTGTTAACAGAGGAACGATTGTACTTTGAGAGATCCTCAGAGAAACTTAGGGGCCTTGTTGAGTTGGCTATTTCCTATAAGACAGACCCAGACTTCAATAGAAGGGAGGCATCCCTGCAGACGGCAGTTGAAAGGTTTCAGGGTCTGATCAAGGAAAGGAAACATAGACAATTCAACAAGGACCTAAAAGAGTTCAAGGAGAACAGGGCCTACCAGTTCACTGGGGGATCCCAACCCCCCTCGGAGACTGACATCTCTTCATCCGAGCAGGAGTTCTCTGACTCGAAACCCCCACAAAATAGGGGAAGAGGTAATTATAGAGGAGGTCAGAGAAGAGGTGGAAGAGGCCGCTACAACAACAAAAAATGGGCAAAATCGGACAACAAAGGGGGAAAAGGGGGCGACTACCCTTCCCTGGTACCCTCTCAGTCCTCTTCCTCCTCTGCTGTCTCTATCCCCTCTCTTACATCACAGGAGAATTTTTTAGCCGGGGGGGGGCCTTACGATCTTCGCAATCGTGTCTAGGGAAGATAACTAGGAAGGCCGCCGTTGATGAATTACAGATCATTAACCTCTCCTCACGGACCCTTAGTGCCATTGAAGAGAGTATCCTTAAGAGAGGCTTATCCTTCGTCCCCACCACTAGGTTTGATCCATTTGTGTGGACCAAGGATTTAAATTTATTTTCAAGGAAACTTAAATGGCATAAATTCATGAAGAACAATACCAAAGCCACCTGTGAACAACTGGGCCTACAAGAAAGTGACTATGCGGACTTCAAAATCCTCTGTGATCTAATGGAGGAAGGCACACGGACACCTGGTCAGGGTCCATTTACTGATCTCCGACCTAAAAGTAAGAAACCTGCACCTCCTATGAACTATGATCACATAGAAATATTTTTACAAATGACCACAGTGGAAATTGAAAGATTACCCGCTAACTCACCACATTTCCATAACCTTTCTGGCCCTGAGATGGAGGCTCTTCGGGGGCTTGAAAAAGACACCACAATAATAATCAAGCCGGCGGATAAGGGCGAGAACTTAGTGATTTTGGGTCATATAGAGTACAAACACATGTGTGAACGCCTATTGAACGATCGTTGTTGTTATCGAGTACTGCCCTCTGACCCCACAGATATCTTTCTGAAAGAACTGGAAAATATTTTGAAGGATGGCCTCTCTAGAAAGGTCATTTCTGATGTGGAATACCGTTTTTTGTTACCGAGCACACCCCAGATTGCCGCATTTTATGGTTTACCCAAAATCCACAAGGGCACCTCTCCACTAAAGGGGCGCCCGATTGTATCTGGGGTTGGCTCGGTAACACAAAATAGCGGTATTTATATCGACCATGTACTTAAGGGTTTTGTATCTGCTCTGCCTTCATACACCCGAGATTCTATGGATTTTTTACGAAAGATTGAATCCATTAGTATCAAAACATCTTGCTCGTTGGCGAGCATAGATGTAGAATCTTTGTACAGCTGTATTCCTCATGATAGGGGTCTGGTGGCAGTATCTGATTTCCTTAAAACCAGGGCTGTTTCACATAGATTTCACAACGATTTTGTGTTGACGCTTTTGGAATTTGTTCTTACTCATAACTTTTTTCTTTTCGATACGCGCGTCTTCCACCAGCTCAGGGGGACAGCGATGGGGAGTTCATGTGCCCCATCGTATGCTAATCTCTTCCTGGGCTGGTGGGAGGACAAAGTGGTTTTTCCAGACACACAGACCTGGTGGGTAGATAGGATCACACTATGGACAAGATACATCGATGATGTGTTTATAATATGGAACGGTAATGATGAGGAATTTGCGCTATTTGTAAAGGACACTTAATATCAACGATTTAGGTCTGGCGTTCACATCCGAGTTCCACCATGAGTCCTCTCACCTTTTTGGATATCAGAATCACCAAAAAAGGAGATAGACTAGTTACCTCCACTTTTAGGAAAGAAACCGCCACCAACAGCCTCCTTCACTGGGAGAGTCATCACCCCATGAGTCTTAAAAGGGGTATTCCACGAGGGCAATACTTGCGTATGAAAATAAATTGTTCTAACCATGATAGTTTCTATCAAGAGTCAAGAAAACTACAAGATCGATTTAAAACTAGGGGCTACCCACAGAATGTACTCCGGGAAGCATTCCAGAGTGCGGTCTCTAGGGATCGCGAGACACTATTGGTACCCAGGGATTTAAATAACAAAGATGGTGACATTATGAGGATTATCTCTACCTATGACACCATGAATAAGGAGGTCCGAAAAATTATCACTAAATACTGGCCTATCCTTCTGATGGACCCTGGCGTTGCTGACGTGCTTCCCGCACGCCCAAGCATTACGTTTAGGCGGGGCCGGAGTCTTCGGGATCGCCTAGTACATAGTCATTACGTACGACCAACCCCTGAGGGCACATGGCTGGATCGTAAGCCTTTGGGAACGTTTTGTTGTGGGGCATGCATGGCCTGCAGCTATATCAACAACACAAAAATCAACATTTGTTCGGCGACTGGTATTAATTATGTCATCAGAGATTTTTCCAATTGTAGGAGCAAAGGAGTGATTTAATTAGGCGCAGTGTACACGCCCGCTTGACTATGTGGGAAAAACCTTCAGAGAATTCCGCAGACGTATTCTTGAGCATATCAATGATATTAAAAAGCGGAAAGAAACCCCTGTAGCTAACCATGTCTGGGAATGCCATAAGGGAGATCCAAAATCACTTAAATTCGCGGCCTTAGAGATCATCAGGCCATCCCCTAGGAGAGGGGACTGGGACCGTAAGATCCTACAGAAGGAAGCCGAATGGATTCATCGGTTGCGGTCCCAGTCCCCTAGGGGCTTGAATGAAAAACTCGTATTTACATGTTTCCTATGGATCGATAGTTTTGGGTCTATACAGACGCTATTGGAAATGTTCAGCATACTCCCATGCACTTGATCCTATTATAATGGATAGAATTTATTATCGACACGTAAAGTGTCATATTCGTGTTTATTTTAGGGGTGATATTTATCGATTACCCATATTACATCCAATTCAATATCCGGTTTGCACCATTAACATAGCATCGACGGACAATACACCGTTATTTATTAATATGTGATAGTTCACCAATAAAGATGTCCTGTTAAAACTATGAAGTGGCCGGTGCATGATAAGTGCATTTGGCACCATGATGCCATTACAGTGATCGGTTATTAAATGTATTCATTGATAGATCCAGATCGCAAGGATCTTATGGTCCTCTTGCCCCTCCTCCATATCCTGTGATTAATAGGGTTAATTAAGTAACTATCCGGCGGACATATATTTCGATATCCCTACGACCGTCATTATATATATATGAGGTCTGCCATTACTTATCCCCAATTGCTGCCCATCTTGCTCAAATATATTGGAGGCTGGATTTATCAATGAATGGCACTGCGCTTTTACAGGGTCAGCTGACCGAATGGGGGGAAGGCATATGTTACCTCTACGTCCCCACTGTATGAAGCGGCGGTGGCCCCTGATTGGCTGTAGGTGGAGCGCGCGGTCATCTCTGAGCGACGTGCGCTCCATCTACCTACTTCCGGTGACGCATGACGGAGGACTAATGGGGCTCTGTCCCCATTGGTTGGAGGTGGAACGCACGGCCATTTTACCTCTCGGCGTGCGTTCCATCTGTATCTTCGACGGCCCGATCGTTTTTCATCGTAGTGGCTGCGTAGATTGACAATAATTATGCGGCTCACCAGTAGCCCGGTCCTACATTTAGGGAGGTAGATCTAATTTGGTTATGTCCCCTTATTTAGGGGGACATTTAGCAGGATTACTGTAACCTAGATTGGCTCCTCCCTATGGCAGGATCACATGACTAACACCAGCATCCCTGATTGGTCCCTTTAGTTGGGACAAGCTCCATCTGGCTATTTAGGGTTGGTGGGAACTCCACAGAAATTGGAGCTACAACACATCTTGCCCCCTGGAGGCCCTTACAAAATATTCAGCTAGAACCGCTGATTTGGATATCCTTCCAGTGGACCAGCTAAGTATACTCTTTACTGGGTTGAAGTCTGTTTATCTTCACATAACCGCGTGCAGACTTTTGTATAATCAGTGAATTGGTTTTGGTTGTGGCCTCCTGACTTATGATCCATCTTCATTGATATCTGTTGAACACTCTATGTGTTTGATTGACATTGTTTTTGTCCCCTGATGAACCCCTTCAATGAGAGGAAGGGGGGAAACGCGTCGGGACACGTGATTATACAACCGATATCTTTTTCTATATATACTATTACCCAGATATCCATATGGGATAGTATATAAAGGGCACCATAAGGATAGACAGCATAGGTACGTGGACGGAGTGTGCCTACCATCAAGACACATCTCCGGGCTGAGGAGGAGTTATAAAGGGATATCGTAGGGACAGAGATTGCTATGGCACGGGTTGCCCTGATGCGTTCCTCCCCTTTTTCCCTCTCATATTGATCCGCTTGTCTGATCCTGCTCGTCCGTGTGTTAATTGTACTGTACTTGTTTTGTGTTTTGTTGCACTAGTTGTTCCTCTTCCAGGGAATTTTAATTGACCAAAATAAAGGTTAAATTTTAGGTAGTCGTACCTCAGTGATATTGATTGAATAACTCTACGACCACCCGCTTTATCTATAATTAGAGCTTTAAAGGCACCCATTGCCTATGAATACTCTTGCAACACACAAACACAACACAGTTGTCACGTGATTGAAGAGCAACCTAACTCTATTCAAGTGCATTTCAGGAACAATCAAATACCGGAGGTCACAATCCTGAAGAATGGTAAGCCCGAGGAAGATGTCAATGGTGCCGCTCACACCATTACCATCCAGAGGGACAAAGTCAAAAAGGTAACTCTGGATGATTATATATTAACCATATCTCTTGAAAGGGGGAATCAAGAAGTCATGGACCTGACCAGGCACATTCAATCGATGGTACGGATTGAAAAGGTCAAAGACAATTTATTGATTCCCGTACAGGTAAACAATATAGCCCGAGTGAAATATGCCAAGTTGGATTTGAAATCCGAAGCAAGCAACATAAGCCTAGGACTCTTAAAACATATTACCAATCCTAAAATGATTAAAAGTTCCTCTCCACAGGACCAATGGGTTCATGATCTGGATGGAGATTCCCAAAGTCATAATGTGGTTGCAAGATGCGTTTTGTCTATCTCCATAGGAAGTAAAACTACAGAGCACGTTTTCATCGTGATAAATGAACCACGGTATCAAATGTATATAGGTAATGACCTTCTGCACCGATTTGCAATACAGATTGACATGGTAAATAACACCTTATGGTCCAGATTGCCGGGAAACCCAGAGGGGTTCCAGGATGTAGAACAAGCCTTACGATGTGGACAACAGATGCCCTATGCCGTAAGTATCATGGTTGCTGAGGAAGTTGAAATTCCTGAAGGATGCAAACCATTTCTTCTCCCCATTAAAGTAAAGAAGGGACAGAAGCTGAAGAACGCAGACGCGTTGATCTCTTTATAAACAGAATGCAGCAACTCGGCCTAAAGGTAAAGCCTACTCCCCTGATAAATATCCATCAGGATCAGTTACATATGGTGATTCATAACATGGTCCCACATAGCATATCCCTACAAAAGTACACCGTAATTGGTTTAGCTATGGATTAGGAATACTACACATTTGGATTCCAAAATTATGTTAATAGAATAATTCCTGATGAATACCTGACAGAGGAACAAACAGTGGAACAACATTTTTCCTCAACCCCTGAGGGGTTATTTAACATCCATTCTGTTTATCCTTTCAGCTCTGAAGAGGGTACATGCCACATCGAAGAGTCATCATTGGTTTTCAACCATGAGATCGATGAAAAAGAGTATGACTCATACCAGCAAGGAAAGGATAAGGTACGCTACACCCAGAACGATTTAACTAGTGAGCTTGAAGAAGCTTATGAGTTAAGTCAGCCTGAGATTTTCCCAGAATTTCATGAGTGGGTGGAAAAACAAATCTCCATGGCTGATGCATGCTTCGACGAGTTGAAGCGTCAACGGCAAAAGGAGCTCTTCGCAGAGTTCCAGGAGATGTTCGCCAAGGATTCTTATGACTGTGGGGAAACAGACCTACACGTTACAAGAACCCAGACAGATCCCGATGCACCCCCTGTTTTTGTCAAACAATACCGACTTCCGCTGGCGGCTTGCGAGTCACTATCGGAAATCGTCAAGAACTTGGAGAAGAGGGGTATCATCCGTCCAGTACACAGTTCATTCAATCATCCGATACTTTGAGTCCTCAAACCTAACGGTCAATTTAGTCTCTGCTCGGACCTAAGACAGTTGAACAAACATGTTTATATGTCCGGATGGCCCATGCCATATATTGACCAATGTTTGGCACAAATACAAGGATCCAAAATCTTCACTGCCCTTGACTGTGCACAAGGATATTGGATGATTAAGGTGGATGAAAGGGATCAGTGCAAACTGGCCTTTACATTTGGCAAACGACAGTATGCGTGGACCCGACTGCCCTTCGGGTACATAAATGCGGGCCATGAGTTTGCAGTGTTCATGCATAAGGCAATGCCTGATGCCACTGAACGAGGTACCTTATCCTATGTGGATGACATCCTGATCAAAAGTACAACTTTTGAGGAACATATTCAGGAGTTCAGGCATGTACTAACCCAGCTGAGGAAAGCAGGTGTAAAACTTTCTTTTCAGAAGGCTCAATGGTGCCGGACCAAGGTTAATTTCCTAGGTCATAAAGTCACTGCGGATGGAATTAACCCACAGAAAAAGAAGGTGGAAGCAGTGACCAAGACAAAATCTCCTACAAATCTCAAGGAGTTGAGATCATTCCTGGGCATGATGAACTACTCACGTAAGTTCATAGATAATTATGCCGAAATCACAAAACCTCTTTTGCAGTTGCTAAAGAAAGGAGTAAAATGGGAATGGAGTGAGCGTCATGAACAAGCTGTAACCGAGCTCAAGACCAAACTTATCCAGGCTCCATGCCTTGCTTATCCAGAAGGGGGAAAACCTTTCTTCTTGGAAACAGGTTTCACTGATAAAAGCATAAGTGCAGTTCTTTATCAAAAACAGGAAAACTGAAACAAGATCATCGCCTATGCCAGCAAATCCTTGTCACCGGTTGAGGTAAAATTCTATAATTGTGAAAAAGCATTATTGTCAACTGTGTGGGCTTTGCAATATTTTAGGAGTTTTATCCAAGGCGAAAGGATCATTGTGGAGACCGCACACCAGCCGCTACAATACTTGCAGAGTGATCGTATAAGAGATGGAAACTTGTCAAACAGCAGGATAACCGCCTGGACAATGTCCTTAATGGGATGGCCGTTGGAGATCAGGTACAAACAAAATAATAAAAACCCAGTTGCTCAAGGATTAGCAGAACTCCATGACAGTACCAATACAGAATGTAAAGGTGAGACGACGGAAAATGATTTCCTGGAGGAACAATCATCATCACCATATAAATCTTATGAAGAGGAGTATTGCAAATCGTTACCGTCTGTACGTAAACGGCTGTTCCTTCCATGCTTATGAAGGATTTGATCGTACATTGGTTGCAGGTATTGGAGTCGTGTGGAATAATACATTCCTAGATGTATCCATTGGATACAAAATTGGTTCCAAAAGCAGCCAGGTTGCAGAACTTACTGCTGTGTACAAAGCCGTACAAATGGAATATGATGTTGAGGAGTTTGTAATCATCACAGATTCTGATTATGTTCGTAACAGCTTTGTGGAGTACTTTCCCGGATTGAAAAGGTCCAACATGGTGAGAAGTAATAACAAGACAGTAAAGCATGGTAAGATGTTTTGTAAAATTGATGAGATGGTTACCGCCCACAGTCTTACCATTTATTGGAAGAAGGTAACAGGTCATTCAAAATATCCAGGCATGGATAAAGAAGGGAATGACCTAGCAGATTCCCTTGCCAAGCAAGCAGCCATTGACGGAAAAGTCTTTGACGTTGATGACCTCATGGGAACTATCCAAGTGGATGCTATGACAAGGAGTCAGGCCCAAAAGGGAGCTTAAGCCAATGTGGTGCAGTGGAGCCACGATTTCCCTAGTAAGGATCTCATTACGAGCCAAAAGGGGGATCCAATTATTGGTCTCTTTTATAAGCACATTGAGGATCCACACAATTGTACCATAACCACGGAAGACTGTATGGGTAAGGAGGAGTTACGAATTTTTATGAAAGGTAAGTCCCAATTCTCATTACAGGATGGATTGCTGATAAGAACCTTGAAGAACGGTATCACGCAATGGGTAGTACCTGCAGCATACCGAGGTCTGATGTTGCAACATGCACATGATGCCCCAACAGCTGGTCATCGAGGTGAGAAAATAACGTAAGAGTTACTACGGGACTACGCTTACTGGCCACATATGTTACAAGATGTGCGAACATATTGTCAGGGATGTCTAATCTGCCCTCAATTCCAGCCACAAGGACCCACTCATCGGGCACCACTGATGAAAAGGTGGATGTCCATGCCATGGTCAGACATCCAAATTGACTTCATTGGACCAGTAACAACCTTATCAAGAGGCAACAAGTATATGTTAACCGTAACTTGCCTGTTCACCAAATGGGTGGAATGTTTGCCGTGCAAAACATGCAGTTCAAGCGTATGTGCATCTCTGCTCATTAACCACGTATTTTCTAGATTTGGTCTTCCCCAGCGCATCGAATCCGATCGTGGAAGTCACTTCACCAGTGAGGTGATGACAAAGATGTGGGTGTCACGGCCATGGTTATGGTCATGACTCCTTGAGACCCGCATGCATTTGCCCGCGGTCTTTTCCTTTTCAATCACAGGTGAGGGCCAGTATCTTGCCTCACGTGTGGTTGCCGCTGGAAACTTGTGGTTGTTGGGCAGTGGAGCAGCCGGAGCTGGTGGCTGGGCGGCTCGCTGTCCATGCGTGCGGTGGTCTTTGGTAATGTGTGTATGTTATTCACTTTTGTATGTCTGGTGTGCACATGGTGTTATGTTTGGTGTGCACTGTGACATTTTCCCTTCACTGTAGCTGCCCGTGGCAACGTTTGGCTTGATGTACATGTGGTGGCAGTGTCTCGGCCTTTTGGCCGGCTCCCAGGACACGTTTGCCACACATGTCGTTGTCATCGGTAACAGCTGCAGTGAGTATTTGTGTGTATTTCCCCTTATGTGGTCTCACTACACTTCCTGGTGTTGGAAGGGTTAATTCCCTTCTGTGTGTGTGAACACTGGGCGTGTCTGTGTGGGTGTGACTACTTGGGCCTATAAAGCCTCATTGTTATCTCCAGTCTAAAGGGGCACTTCAGCCATGACTAGCTGGAGTAGCCTCCTGTGTTATTTCACCTGCCAGTGGGGGCCACCCTTGTGGTCATAAGTATAAGTTTGTGTGATGTTGAGTTTATGTTTTCCTTTGTTTTTCGGTGCAGCTATTGATCTGGGTTCCTGTGTGTGGATGTATGTGTGCTGACTTCTGTTTGTATTGTTGTGGACTTCAGCTTGCCTGCACACGGATCCAGTCAGCAAGGCTGTGGCAGGTGGCAGGTGGCTGGAACTAGTGCAGCACCTGCCATATCCATAGGCCTGTTTCTGTTCCCCTTTTTCCTGCAGCTTGGCCAGTGAGACTCCTGTTCCTCTGTGTCCAGAAGGAACAGGTCGTCTTACCCTTCACTCCTAGTTCAGGGACCGGCGGGGGGTGAGTAGGGATCCGAGGTTCCTGAGCATGGGCCCTCCTACCTTCAAGGTCGGCCCATGCAGCTAGGAGTTAGGGACAGATTAGGGATGCGTTAGGAGGTGACCTGCTCCCTAATTCTCTCGTCCTGGCCGAGCAGTGGTTTACATCTTCTGGCATCGCACGGCTGAGGGTTTTCCCCATCCTCAGCCGTGACAGTGGGAAATCCTGGGGGTAAAGAGGAAGCTACACATAGCTTATCAACCACTAGTGGTGGAGTAGAACGTTATAACCAGTCCATGTGAACATCCTGAAAAAGTTTGTCAATGAATCTGGTAAGGACTGGGATTTCAAGTTGCCTTTGGTGCTTATAGCTATCAGAGCCACCCCAAGCGCAGCAACTAAGCTTTCTCCCTTCGAGATGATCACGGGAAGGAAGATGATGTTACCCCAGCATTTTCTTTACAGGACAACAGACCATAACTTGATCAATGCTACAACATCGCATCAGTATGTGGAAAATTTATGCAAGCACCTTCAGCATGCTTTTGCGTTCGCCCAGAAGAATATAGAGAAAGCCGCAGTGAGTGCTAAGACATACTATGATCTGAAGACTACACAGAAGGAGTATCAAATTTCCAATTGGGTGTATCTCTATAACTTCGCTCGGGATCAAGTGAAGGAGAGAAAATTCCTACCTTCCTGGAAAGGTCCCTATGTCATCACTGACAAATTATCTCCAGTAGTCTACAAGATCAAAATGGGTGCACATTAATCAGCTACGTGTTTGTCATCCTAGTGCACGACTTTGAGAGATTGAAGGAGCTGGATGAAAAGAGGTGAAGAAACTTTACGGTTCCAGCTAAAGACGGAAATAAGGATTGGTATCGTATGAACGGAAAAGTGTTATCTGTTATTGTACATCTTTAACTCATACTAACCCATCCTGATGTATGTTTCCTCTGTAACAAAATGTCTCCTAACTCACCTCTGAAACCAGAACTTACTCTGTCCAAGAAAAGAACTTATGCCAATCAGAGGTATATGGTATTAGTAACTCTTTTCTTGCAGGATAAAGTTGAAAAATGTATGTACTCATATGTGTCATGCAATATTTTATAGGTGTAAGATGTCATCAAAGATGATTGCCATTATCTACGTCGTCCTGATCTTGGGGAAGAAGTTCCATGCCGAGCTGATTTCTGTGCCAGGTCCTTCATCTGGAATCATGCTACAGGACACCGCGGGGTTCATATTGACGAACAAGAGGATTCTATCCCAGAAGATCTACATCAGCCTGGATCCTCGCGTCTTTGTTGAAAAACAACTCAACGTGTCTGAGGTCCTGTCGCTGGAGCTCCAATCCTGGTATCAGATGCACAATGGATATTTCCAAGAACGGATTACGCAGATCCTGGAGCAAGCAAGGAAGACCTTGACCAGAGAACAGTTTTCTACAGACCAAAACGATTCATGTTTTTGCAGTCGTAGCCGCCATAATCTTTGGCGTAGTGGACACTGTTATTACTACCGTTGTGACAGTTGCCGATTCCATCTCTATCAAGCCATTGGAACTCGAAGTTGGTTCATTGAAAAGGAACCTATTAAACATTCATGTGGAGATGGAGAATCAAAACAAACCTTTATCGAACTTATATCCTGTTTTGCAGGATCTATGAGATGGTTGAGTTTGTTGACCATCCAAGTCATGCATTAGATAAGATTCTCCAGAAGAACTTTAGCCAAGCTCTGGTTGGAACATTATAGGCCAAGTCTACGCATCGAAGAAAATATATGAAAAGCCCTTTTAAACATTCCAAATACATTCACATTTTATAGAACATTTTGGAATGAAGGGGGATTTGTTGTGCATTTTCATAAGTGTACAATGTATCTGATGATACTATATTCAATATGGATGATCATTGCCTTTAACAGCATGTGATCAGCATGAACCTGAAAAAAACCAAGATGGGTTCATGGCAAGTTCAATGTGTTAAAAGTGAATATATAGAGAAGACTATACTTTTAATTATTGTTTAGAGACAAGGATTTATCTACACTGGTTTCTCCAAACTTGTCTGTCTGAGGAACAATGGGTGTTTCATGGCTAAACCATGATCTGATAAGAGACGTCCATAAAACACATCTGGTGTGGAATAGATATCGATTCATATATTCAGTACAGACCAAAAGTTTGGACACACCTTCTCATTCAAAGAGTTTTCTTTATTTTCATAACTATGAAAATTGAAGATTCACACTGAAGGCACTATGAATTAACACATGTGGAATTATATACAAAAAAGTGTGAAACAACTGGAAATATGTCATATTCAAGGTTCTTCAAAGTAGCCACCTTTTGCTTTGATTACTGCTTTGCACACTCTTGGCATTCTCTTGATGAGCTTCAAGAGGTAGTCACCTGAAATGGTCCTCCAACAGTCTTGAAGGAGTTCCCAGAGATGCTTAGCACTTGTTGGCCCTTTTGCCTTCACTCTACAGTCCAGCTCACCCCAAACCATCTCAATTGGGTTCAGGTCCGGTGACTGTGGAGGCCAGGTCAACTGGCACAGCACCCCATCACTCTCCTTCATGGTCAAATAGCCCTTACACAGCCTGGAGGTGTGTTTGGGGTCATTGTCTTGTTGAAAAATAAATGATGGTCCAACTAAACGCAAACCGGATGGAATAGCATGCTGCTGCAAGATGCTGTGGTAGCCATGCTGGCTCAGTATGCCTTCAATTTTGAATAAATCCCCAAAAGTGTCACCAACAAAGCACCCCCCCCCCCCCACCATCACACCTCCTCCTCCATGCTTCACGGTGGGAACCAGGCATGTAGAGTCCATCCGTTCAACTTTTCTGCGTCGCACAAAGACACAGTGTTTGGAACCAAAGATCTCAAATTTGGACTCATTAGACCAAAGCACAGATTTCCACTGGTCTAATGTCCATTCCTTGTGTTCTTTAGCCCAAACAAGTCTCATCTGCTTGTTGTCTGTCCTTAGCAGTGGTTTCCTAGCAGATATTCTACCATGAAGGCCTGATTCACACAGTCTCCTCTTAACAGTTGTTCTAGAGATGTGTCTGCTGCTAGAACTCTGTGTGCCATTGACCTGGTCTCTAATCTGAGCTGCTGTTAACCTGCGATTTCTGAGGCTGGTGACTCGGATGAACTTATCCTCCGCAGCAGAGGTGACTCTTGGTCTTCCTTTCCTGGGGAGGTCCGCATGTGAGCCAGTTTCTTTGTAGCGCTTGATGGTTTTTATGACTGCACTTGGGGACACTTTCAAAGTTTTCCCAATTTTATGGACTGACTGACCTTAATTTCTTAAAGTAATGATGGCCACTCGTTTTTCTTTACTTAGCTACTTTTTTCTTGCCATAATACAAATTCTAACAGTCTATTCAGTAGGACTATCAGCTGTGTATCCACCTGACTTCTGCACAACGCAACTGATGGTCCCAACCCCATTTATAAGGCAAGAAATCCCACTTATTAAACCTGACAGGGCACACCTGTGAAGTGAAAACCATTTCAGGTGACTACCTCTTGAAGCTCATTAAGAGAATGCCAAGAGTGTGCAAAGCAGTAATCAAAGTAAAAGGTGGCTACTTTGAAGAACCTAGAATATGACATATGTTTAGTTGTTTCACACTTTTTTGTTATGTATATAATTCCATATGTGTTAATTCATAGTTTTGATGCCTTCAGTGTGAATCTACAGTTTTCATAGTCATGAAAATAAAGAAAACTCTTTGAATGAGAAGGTGTGTCCAAACTTTTGGTCTGTACTGCATATATATATTCCTGTGTGCATTTATTTAGCGTTTAAACTTGTTAATGATTCATATATACTATGCAATATTGATGTATTATAACCAAATATTATTAATATATGTATAGCTCACTGAGAGGATATATTCTAGGGGATATAGAGAGCGTTTAAGTTAAATTTTCTTAAATAGGGTCAATTCAGAGGAGCTGATGTTATTTCAAACATCATTACTCAATAGCTGAGACAGTTAAGATACATAAACCAGGAGAAAACTTTCTAAGGACCATTATACTCTTATCTGCCCCATAAATTCAAGGATTAGGGAAACTTCTAATACCGCCAGTCAGTCTGAGCAAAGTGTCAGAAAGAGTCCCTCCTAATTGATTTAAGGTGGAAAAGGTCAAAGTTTAAGTGGTGTAATAAAGCAATATATATGTGTTAATTCTTAAAATATTTAAAATTGTTATATGATACAACAGTGCCATCAAGTGGTAGATGGGCAGAAGTTTCTAAGGAATGCCAATTAAATGACATCATCCCCATGATTACCATACGTCACACTCACCTTATCTAATTGGAAATCCCTAATCCAAGAGGGGATGGGCATAGATAAGGATTAGAATATCTGATCCAGTTTTTGGAGATCAGGAGGTGACTTGAGATTCATTCATCAGCATCACTTCACACGTCAGGAACGTACCACAGGATGGGACAGATCTAAATCTTGGAAAGCTGGGTCCCTTCTAAAAGCTCTTTATCCCAAAGCCAGGGGTAATGTATAATTTATTTAATTTGCAGTAATTATAAATCGCTCCAATTGGCATATAGTTGAGACCCCATTATTAGTGGGTCAATAGTGTTAAACAATAATTTTATGGGAAATTTTAATGAACGTGCACATCATTAGAATTCCTGTAATATTGCTATCAGACTGGGATCTCTGATCGGATCTTTTTTATCCATAGTTAGGCCAACGGGCGTATTTATAAGGTGTCTCTTACTCCCATATTCTTTGATTGAGCATAAGGGATTTTCCACAGATTCATTTCTATTTTTTTTTTGTTGTTGTTGCATTATAATATTTTGATAACCAGTACACAAATTTTTTGATAAAAGAAAAAAGTAGTATTGTATTGTACTTGGTGTATTAAATTAAGTGAGCCCGGCGTAAACGGTGGAGCACCATCTTGTGGTGAATTTTTATATTATCCTTGTAATCATTTGTATGCCATTTTTTACTGCTTGTATTTATAATAAATTATATTTTATATAATTAATTTCACTCTGTTTCATTAGCTGCACAAATTAACTTTAGATCTCATCAATAAAAGAACTGGCATTTATATGTCCACCAATTAAATTTTTCATTTTTCATATTTCCTAAAAATATGAAATCATAATTTTTATGATTTAATATCTTATATGAAATAAATATCCGACAGTGCTCTGTATGGAAATTAGATATGTTATCCTGAGGGGCAGCATAAAATCAAGTGGGTAAGTTTTCCATGGATCCATTTCAGTCTAACCTCACATTAGAGTGGGAAGATCTTCCGATCTGAATGCCAGACTAAGGCCAATATAAAAAAAAGCCAAATAGTGGGTTTTTCCATGCTAGGCTGTCGAGAGTATACCAAGAATGGTGTGATGGAGGTAAAACATCCAGTAGAGGGGGATAGAAACAACTTGTTAATGAAAGAGGAGTATGTCAAGAATCGTTCTGGCAAACAGGCGGTGCACAATCAAGCAAATTGCACATGAATACAATGTGTGTGCTCCAACTAACATGTCTGAACACACAACTTAGCATAGATGGGCTATAACAGCAAACAACCAGTTCAAGTGCTATTGTTGTCTAATGGAAACAGAAAGCATGAATCAATTAACCTTTCTGGTCAGGTGTTGACAGTTTAAGCTGGAGGAGGTGAAGCAATAGTGTGAAGAATATTTTTTGGCATACCCTGGGTCCTCTGATACCTTGGATAAACATTTCGCAGTAGGGCTTACCTAAGCACTGTGGTTAGACACTTTCAACAGGAGAGTAGACTATGCCCCAAGGATCATATAGTCATAGATTGCTTCCAGGAACATGCCAGTGAGCTTACCTTGCTTCCCTGGCCTTCACAGTCCAGAGATCCCAATCATATAGAGCATCTCTTGGATGAGGTAGCATGGGCTGTTCATGTCATTATGTCTATCTCTTGTGCCGAAAATTGTGAGAAACTATTCTGTTAGCATGGTCCAGTATTCCTGCACAATAATTTCTGATCACTAGTGTAATATATGGCCCAAAGAATGAATACGTTTTGAAGGCCAAATAAGGTCCACTGTGCTACTAGAACGGTGCCTCTAATAAAAATGGCCATTCAGTCTAGTTATCTAGGAAAATACACTATATGGGCAAAAGTTTTGGGACACAGCTCTTAATCATGGAATTTAGATGTTTTATTTAGTCTCATTGCCACAGGTGTATAAAATCCAGCCTCTTGAAATGCAGTCTGCTTTTAAAGAACTCAATGAATTCCATCATGGTCCTGTAATAGGATGTCACCATTGCTACAAATCAGTTTGTGAAACTTGTTCCCTTCTAGATATTCCATGATAAGTTTTGAGGAACATTATTGCATAATGGAAGTGTTTAGGAACCACAGCAACTTAGCCATGAAGTGAAGATCACGTAAAGATACAGAGCAGGTTCACCAAGAGTTGAGGTGCATAGTGTATAAAAGTCACCAACACTCTGCTGACTCAAAAACTGTATTAACATCAGCACAAAAACTGTACGTCAGAAGCCTTCATCCCCAAGCACGATGCTAACCATCAGATTGAGTGGTGTAAAGCCGCTGCCAATGGACTCTGGAGCAGTGGAAACATGTTAGTGGAGTGTCAAATCACACTGTAACGTTTCCCACCACGATCGTAGGAGGGAAAGGGGTGAGGGGAAAAGGCCTGGAAACTAGGTAAAGGACCTGGTCACCTCCTAGAAAAACCCTAGTCAAAGTCCTGACTGACTGCAAATATGAACTGGCCTCAGGGCTAGGTGAGTTCATGCACAGGAACCTAAAGTCCTAAATCACCCTGTACAATCCTGGAACTTATGTCAGGACAAAATACAACCTGTTCCTCCAAACGGTAGGACGAACAGGAGTCTCCCTCAGGCCTAAACACAAATGACAGGGAAAAGAGCAAAACAAGATAACCCAAACAATAAACAAAAGGGGAAGAAGACACTTAAAGGGGTTCTGCACTTTCATTTAACTGATGATATATCCTCTGGATAGATCATCAGCATCTGATCGGCGGGGGTCCGACACCCGGGACCCCCGCCGATCAGCTGTTGGAAGGCAGCGGCGCCGCGGCCGTCTCACTGTTTACCACCGGCCCACTGACGTCATGACTAGTATCAACTAGCGTGGGCGGGGCTAAGCTGTGTTCACTTGAATGGAGCTTAGCCCCGCCCACGCTAGTTGATACTAGTCGTGACATCAGTGGGCCAGCGGTAAACAGTGAGAAGGCCGCGGCGCTGCTGGGGCGCCGCTGCCTTCTCAAACAGCTGATCGGCAGGGGTCCCGGGTGTCTGACCCCCGCCGATCAGAAGATGATGATCTATCCAGAGGAAAGATCATCAGTTAAATGAAAGTGCAGAACCCCTTTAACTTCAAATAACAATGGAAGCACAGGAACTCTGCCGAGATCCAAACACCAGCAATCCAAAACCAGACTGAAGCTATAAACCACACATCATGGTGGGAGAAGCCACAATAAATAGGGAAGGATAAATGACCACATAAGCAACACCTGGGGCAAGGCGTGTGGCCATCACCAGAAACAACATGAGCACAAATTGATCCACAAGGAACCTGTCAGATCAAACCACGTGTTGCCAGTCTTACTGATCTCCTGGCACCTGTCACAGGAAAGTCTGTGACACACACTTCTTTATCTGGCGGCATGATGAGTCTGGGTTTGACGAATGCCAGGACAACGTTACCTGCCTGACTGGCTATAACATTTGGTGGAGGGATAAAGCTATAGGGAGGGTTTTCAGGGGTTGATCTAAGGCTACTTTCACACTTGCGGTAGCAGGGTCCAGCAGGCTGTTCTAGTGGGGGAACCGCCTGCCGAATCCATGCTAACACTAGCCCAACATGCTGCCGGAAGTTTGCTCCAGCCCCATTCACTATAATGGGGACGGGCCAGAGGTTCGTCCGCAGCACTGCAAACATGCCGAGAGGCGGCCCCCATTATAGTGAATGGGGCCGGAGAAGACTTCCGGCTGCATGGTGGGCTAGTGTTAGCATGGATTCGGCAGGCTGTTCCCCCGCCGCAACAACCTGCCGGACCCTGCTACCGAAAGTGTGAAAGTAGCTTAAGCCCCTTAGTTCCTTTGAAGGGAACATTTTAATGCTTCAGTATACCAAGACATTTTTGTCACGTGTATTCTTCAAACTTTGTGGGAACAGTTTGGGGAAGGTCCTTTTATGCTACAGCATGGCTGTTCCCCAGTGCACAAATTAAGGTCCATAAAGGCATGGTTAGGTGAGCTTGGTGTGGACTGTAGAAGAACTTGTCTGACCGCACAGTGCCCTGACCACAACCCTATTGAAAACCTTTGGGATAAACTAGAAGGAAGATTACAAGCCATGCTTTCTTGTCCATTTTCAGTGTCTGACAGGGGCAGACTGGGAACTTAAAGTGGCCCTGGAAAAAAATCCTAAAATTGTCTCAATGTAGTAGGGGTCCAAATTGACAGAAGGTGGTGGAACACAATTATACATTTTCAGCAATACCAATAGCGCAAAATACTGTCACATCAGAACCATATGCCATAGTGCCGCACAATATATTGCCCAAAAAACTGTCCCCCTATGGTGGCCATCATGAGATATGTGTGGTCACTGGTAGAGAGGAGGGCTTGGGTGGCCCCCTAGGCATCGGCCCACTGGGAAATTTCCCTGTAAGGTCTATGGCCAATCCACCCCTGGTGTCTGACCTCACAATTGATCTTCTGGATGAATGGGCAAACAATTTCCACAGACACACTCTGTGTATAAAGCCTTCCCAGAAGAGAGGAAGTTCTTTTGGCTGCAAAGGCAGAGGGGGGGGGGGGAAGCTTGGATCCAACTATCCAAATTCATAGTACATAGCAAGTCATAAAAGTTCCTGTTGGTTTGATGTGTAGACGTCCATTACTTTTGAGCATAATGGGGTGAATTTATCATTTCTCCTACACCATTTTTCTCGTTAAAAAAAAGTCAGAAACGCCATGTTTGTGACTTTTTAAATGCCATTGGCCTAGATCTAGGCACTAGTGCAGTTTCTACGCCATCCTTCTTTTAGGACAGTTTTCAGGCTTGAAAGAAGATTGATATTTACGACAGCTCCGCGCTTCCATACATTTCAGTCTAGGCACACAGACTGCCAGAGGATGCGCCTAACACCTCTCCATAAATTAGGCATATCCTTTTGCATTGCAGAGGATAGACATGCTTATAATGCCGGTTTATAATAACTTCTCCCCATAGTGTATTCATTTTAAATTGTATTTTATTGGTCTAAGGTTTTGGAGTAGGAGTCAAGTGGGCAGTCCTACTCAGTGATTGACATCTCGGTATGAGTCTGTGTACTGATAGCTGTCAGTCACTGAATAGGACCATCCATATGACTTCTAAGCCCTGAATGGACAAGGATTTAGATATGTAAATTACTAGCATTATGATAAATCAATCTGCTCAGCATTTTGTGCTGTATATGCTGCCTGCAGAGGAGACACCATTTTCACGGATATATCCATGACTAGACAATTTTCTTTTCTTTTTTTTTTTTTCCTCTGTTAAATTCCATTACTCATAGAAAGTGATGATTAGCAGTTACGGAAAGTTATGTAGATTAGCTGTGATTGTTAATTTGTGTTTGCCCATCAGTTTGATTAAATGTGTTGAATAGTACAAGATAATCTGATTGTGGATGACTGAAAGCTTACAATGGCCTCGGAACTCAGATCTATTCTGCCTCCACTAATTCCAGTAAAGACACAGAATTTGGTAGAAATCCTGTTAGCGGGTAGAAGGGAAATAACATGCAAAACTGCTAAAGTAATACAAGACACAGAACGGTATTGGAATCGGTCGTTATCACTACATATACAGTATGTTATTGTCTATATAATTTTATAACAACCTGAAGATCCTATAAGCTTGTACTGTAGGTAGGTGGCCCTTGCTCTTGACATGGTAACCCAGTAAGTAGGGTGCAGCAATGGAGGCCATAACAGACTCAATCAAGCCCACAGTCTTAAAGGTGTTTTCCCATATATTTATTTTGATGGCCTATCCTCAGGTATCGGTCATCGATATCTGTTCGTCGGGAGTCTGACACTTCTCACCCCCAAAGATCAGTTGATCCACAGTAGATTCGGTGAAATACACAGCTCCTTTTTATTATTTTGTGGATAGAGTTGGTAACTGCAGCACTGCTCCCATTCACTTCAATGGCAGCTGTGCTGCAGCAACCAGCTCTGTCCGCTGCACAATAGACAGAGCTGAGTATTTCTAGCACCTACTCTTTGTGCCGGAGCTACCGCGGAACAGCTGATCAGCGGCTTGTCATATCTCCACTGATCAGATATTATTATCCTAAGGAAAGGACCTCATTATAACAGTAGTGGACAACCCCTTTAATGGTTACAGTCCCTAATAGGCACACAGCTCACAGGTCAGCTCACAGTTTTAGTTAAAGGGAACCTGTCACCGGGATTTTGTGTATAGAGCTGAGGACATGAGTTGCTAGATGGCCGCTAGCACGTCCGCAATACCCAGTCCCCATAGCTCTGTGTGCTTTTATTGTGTAAAAACAAATATTTGATACATATGCAAATTAGCCTGAGGTGAGTCCTTTCTCTGACTCATCTCACATACAGGACTCCTTTCAGGTTAATTTGCATATGTATAAAATCTTTTTTTTACACAATAAAAGCACACAGAGCTATGAGGACTGGGTATTGTGGATGGGCTAGCCTGCTGTAATAGTTGTGAAGACCAAATTAAAGGGGAGGACTAGTTGTGTTTCTCCATGTTATATATGCAGTGGTCTCTTCTAGTGTGTTAGATGTCTCCTATTGTATGTCATAAATGGTGAGAAATGAAGCATATTCATTCTGGTACCTTCTGGTTACTCATCTATTGAATTTATTTTCATGCAGCTATAGTAGTACGTGAAGTTTCACTCTGATCAGTATGTGTAATCACAGGATGTGAAAGTCAACAGGTCATTGCTAAGGTGCTTCCCCAGTATAACAGTCACATTCTACAAGTTACCACTAGAGGGCTGCATTACAAATACAAGGCTATGGAAGACATTTAGTACGGCCTGGCCTCTAAGATAACTGATATAGCATGCAATGTGATGTCACGCTAGCTGTTAGAGAGCAATTTAATCACAATTGTGATTTACCAACACGGGATTTAAAGAAGTCCTTTGCGAAAGTGTTTTTATGGTTTATTGTACTTTCTCATATCACTTAACCCCTTAAGGACCGAGGACGTACCGGTACGCCCTATTTCCCGAGTCCTTAAGGACCGAGGACGTACCGGTACGTCCTGACTTAAAATGTGAATTCCGGCGCCGCGGGGGTTAATCGAAACGGGATTTCGGCTGAAATCATTCAGCCGGCATCCCGTAACAACGCAGGGGGGGGTCATTGGACCCCCCCGTATCGGCGATCGCAGAAAACCGCAGGTCAATTCAGACCTGCGGTTTTCTGCGTTTCCGGTCCATTCGGGTGTCCTGTGACCCGATGAACCGGAAAAAGACTGCGATCGGTGGCGTAATTTTACACCACCAATCGCAGTCCGAGGATTTGCAGAGGCGGAGCTGGCCCTGGTGCTGAACGCCGCTGTCCAGGGTGCTGATTGGTGCAGGGGAGAGAGGCGCGAGATTCAAACTTCCTGCGCTCCTCTCTCCCCTCCTCTTCCTGTCCAGCACCCTGACCGTGCAGCATCGTCCAGCACCAGCTCCTGTGTCCCCCTAAATCGGCATCCATCACCCTCCTGCACCCATCGCCACCCAGGTAGGTTAGGGTCAGTGAGGGAGAGGCACCTTTAGGCAGGGATAGAAGGGAAAAGTTAGAAAAAAAAAAAAAAAAAAAAGCACATTTATTCCAAACTTTTTTTTTTCAACTTTCAGACCCCAGACCCCCCCTGCCACTTGCCCCCCCCCGCATCCCCCCCACCACCAGCCCCCCCCCCCCCACCCACCAACCCCCTCCCCCCACCACCAGACCCTTCCCCCACCACCACTTTTTTTTTTTTTCTGCGTGCGCTGACTGGCCGGCACTTTTTAGCGTCCGTCCACTGTTAGCGCATCGCCCGCCCCACCACCCCACCGACCGCTGATCAGCGTTGAACCGCTGATCAGCAAGTTTGAACTTTTTTTTTTTTTTTTTTTTCCTAACACTTGCCCATTTTTTTTGCCTGGACTTTTTAGTACGTGAACACCCGTGCCCCCACACACACGCACATAGAATAAAGGTTTACACGCACGCACATACACACGCACACACACACACCCATGGCCCGCCGGGTGTTCTCGGCCGAGGAGGCATATGCCCAGATTGCCTCCGACTCTGAGAGCCCCAGTGAGGATGAGGATGACCCCACGTTCCTTTTGTCATCCGCATCCTCCTCATCATCATCGGATGACGATGAGCCACCAAGGCAGCGGAGACGCCGCCAGGCGGAGCCAGGGGCCACACATGCTAGGGATCCTGTGGCCCACCCTAGTACGAGCCGCCCTGGGGTTCGTACTGGTTTCCCGGCCCACCAAATAAGTTCACCGGAGCCCCCTGCCGATGAACTTAGCTGGTGTCCCCCAGTGGACTTTGAGCCTGAGATTCCGGATTTCGCTGGCAATCCTGGAATCCAGATTCCCACAGTGGGGTTTACTGAAATAGACTTTTTTAGTTTTTTTTTCAGTAACCCACTGGTGAATTTGATGGTGGAGCAGACGAATCTGTACGCCCAACAGTTCGTCGCTCAAAACCCAGGCTCAGTTTTGGCTAGACCCGGTGGCTGGACGCCGGTCAGTGCAGCCGAGATGAGGACATTTTGGGGCCTCGTGCTGCATATGGGTCTAGTCCAAAAACCCAGTGTCAGGCAATACTGGAGTGGGGACGTCCTGTACCAGACCCCACTGTACAGTATGGTCATGACACGTCACCGGTTTGAGGCCATCCGGAAATGTCTGCATTATTCCGATAATGCAGCATGTCCACCCCGAGGTGATCCTGCCTATGACCGGCTGTACAAGATACGGCCGGTCATCGATCACTTTGGGGCCACATTTCAGCAGGCCTACGTACCTGGAAGGGAGGTCGCGGTTGATGAGTCTCTCGTTGCGTTCAAGGGGAGACTCAGTTTCCGCCAATACATTCCCACAAAGCGGGCGAGGTATGGCGTGAAGCTATACAAAATTTGTGAGAGTACCTCAGGGTACACTTACAAATTTCGTGTGTACGAGGGGCGAGATTCCCGGATTCAACCACCAGAATGTCCCCCCACTCTGGGTGTTACCGGGAAACTCGTGTGGGACCTTATGTACCCACTGCTGGATAAGGGTTACCACTTGTACGTGGACAACTTTTATACCAGCATTCCCTTGTTCAGGTCCCTTGCCGCCAGATCCACGTTCGCTTGTGGGACCGTGCGGAAAAATCAACGCGGCCTCCCTGCCTACCCCCTCCAGGTACCTATCCCCAGGGGTGAGACCCGTGCACTTACCAGTGGAAACCTGTTGCTGGTCAGGTATAAGGACAAGAGGGATGTCCTTATGCTGTCCACAATCCACGGTAACAGCACCACCCCAGTCCCTGTGCGAGGTACCGCGGCAACGGTCCTCAAGCCCGATTGTATCGTCGACTACAATCGGTATATGGGAGGAGTTGATCTCTCTGATCAAGTCCTCACGCCATATAACGCCATGCGCAAAACCCGGGCATGGTACAAAAAAGTTGCGGTCTACATGGTGCAGGTTGCCATGTACAACTCTTTTGTACTATCCCGAAGCGCTGGCAGCACAGGGACATTCCTCCAATTCTATGAGGCAGTCCTCAAAGACCTGATCTTTTCGGACCGGGAAAGAGCAGGCCGGAGTACCTCGGGAACTGGAGGCGCCCGGATCGTCCCTGGCCAACACTTTCCAGGTGTGGTCCCCCATACTGGAAAGAAGGGACGAACCCAAAAAAAGTGCAGAGTGTGTCACAAGAGGGGGATACGGAAGGACACCACAACTCAATGTGACACGTGCCCCGATCATCCGGGCCTCTGCATTATCGATTGCTTCAGGGAGTATCACACTTCCATGGAGTACTAAATTTTTATAATCCCCAACAGTTCACTAGAGAACATAAAACACTATGGCTCTCAGACTTTGGAGACACGAAAACAATTTTTCTTTCCCCAAAAAATATTAGTTTTAGTGCAGGCATCCTCAAACTGCGGCCCTCCAGATGTTGTAAAACTATAACTCCCAGCATGCCCAGACAACCTACAGCCATCATCAGGGCATGGTGGGAATTGTAGTTTTACAACATCTGGAGGGCCGCAGTTTTAGGATGCCTGCTTAGTGTCTCCAAAGTCTGAGAGCCATACATATTGGGCATCGTCGCGTGCGTAAAAGTCGTCGCTATAAAAATAACTTTTTACCAAACGCCTCGGATGAACGGTGTTAAAAATATAAAATAAAAACGGTGCCAAAACACCTATTTTTGGGCAAAATTTAAATTTAAATCCATTTTGCCGGTAATAAAGCAAGGGTTAACAGCCAAACAAAACTAAACATTTATTGCCCCAATTCTGTAGTTTGCAGAAACACCCCATATGTGGTCGTAAATGGCTATATAGCCGCACGGCAGGGCATAGAACGAAGGGAACTCCATACGGTTTCTGGAAGGCAGATTTTGATGGACAGTTTTTTTTTTTTACACCATGTCCCATTAGAAGCCCCCCCTGATGTAGCCTAGACTAGAAACTCCAAAAAAGTGACCCCATCTAAGAAACTACACCCCTCAAGGTATTCAAAAATTACTTTACAAACTATGTTAACCCTTTAGGTGTTCCACAAAACTAAATAGCGAATGTAGAAACAATTTTAGAATTAAATTTTTTTGTTACATTGCCTCAAAAAAGAGTAATATAGAGCAACCAAAAATCTAATTTACCCCAAAAATTGTCCCAAAACAACAACCACCTTATCCCGTAGTTTCCTAGATGGGGTCACTTTTATGGAGTTTCTACTCTAGGGGTGCATCAGGGGGCTTGAAAGGGTACATGGTGTAAATAAACCAGTCCAGCAAAATCTGCCTTCCAAAAACCGTATGGCGTTCCCCTTCTTCTATGTCCTGCCGTTTAGCCAAACAGTAGTTTACGACCACATTTGGGGTGTTTTTGCAAACTACAGAATCAGGGCAACCCATTTTGAGTTTTGTTTGGCAGTTAACCCTTGTTTTACTCCTGGAAAAAACTGATTATATTGGAAAATTTTCCAAAAAATAGAAATTTCTAAATTGTTTCTCCATCTGCCATTAACTCTTGTGGAACAGCTAAAGGGTTAACAAAGTTTGTAAACCCAGTTTTGAATACCTTGAGGGGTGTACTTTCTTAGATGGAGTCACTTTTTTGAAATTTCTATTCTAGGGGTGCAACAGGGGGCTTCAAATGGGACATGGTATAAACAAAACCAGTCCTGCAAAATCTGCCTTCCAAAACTCATATGGTGTTCCCCTCCTTCTATGTGCTACCGTTCGGCCAAACAGTAGTTTACGACCACATATGGGGTGTTTTTGCAAACTACAGAATCAGGGCAACCCATTTTGAGTGTTGTTTGGCAGTTAACCCTTGTTTTACTCCTGGAAAAAATTGATTATATTGGAAAATTTTCCAAAAAATTGAAATTTCTAAATTGTGTCTCCATCTGCCATTAACTCTTGTGGAACACCTAAAGGGTTAACAAAGTTTGTAAACCCAGTTTTGAATACCTTGAGGGGTGTACTTTCTTAGATGGAGTCACTTTTTTGAAATTTCTATTCTAGGGGTGCAACAGGGGGCTTCAAATGGGACATGGTATAAACAAAACCAGTCCTGCAAAATCTGCCTTCCAAAACCCATATGGTGTTCCCCTCCTTCTATGTGCTACCGTTCGGCCAAACAGTAGTTTACGACCACATATGGGGTGTTTTTGCAAACTACAGAATCAGGGCAACCCATTTTGAGTGTTGTTTGGCAGTTAACCCTTGTTTTACTCCTGGAAAAAATTGATTATATTGGAAAATTTTCCAAAAAATAGAAATTTCAAAATTGTTTCTCCATCTGCCATTAACTCTTGTGGAACACCTAAAGGGTTAACAAAGTTTGTAAACCCAGTTTTGAATACCTTGAGGGGTGTACTTTCTTAGATGGAGTCACTTTTTTGAAATTTCTATTCTAGGGGTGCAACAGGGGGCTTCAAATGGGACATGGTATAAACAAAACCAGTCCAGCAAAATCTGCCTTCCAAAACCCATATGGTGTTCCCCTCCTTCTATGTGCTCCCGTTCGGCCAAATAGTAGTTTACGACCACATATGGGGTGTTTCTGTAAACTACAGAATCAGGGCAACCCATTTTGAGTGTTGTTTGGCAGTTAACCCTTGTTTTACTCCTGGAAAAAATTGATTATATTGGAAAATTTTCCAAAAAATAGAAATTTCAAAATTGTTTCTCCATCTGCCATTAACTCTTGTGGAACACCTAAAGGGTTAACAAAGTTTGTAAACCCAGTTTTGAATACCTTGAGGGGTGTACTTTCTTAGATGGAGTCACTTTTTTGAAATTTCTATTCTAGGGGTGCAACAGGGGGCTTCAAATGGGACATGGTATAAACAAAACCAGTCCTGCAAAATCTGCCTTCCAAAACCCATATGGTGTTCCCCTCCTTCTATGTGCTACCGTTCGGCCAAACAGTAGTTTACGACCACATATGGGGTGTTTCTGCAAACTACAGAATCAGGGCAACCCATTTTGAGTGTTGTTTGGCAGTTAACCCTTGTTTTACTCCTGGAAAAAATTGATTATATTGGAAAATTTTCCAAAAAATAGAAATTTCAAAATTGTTTCTCCATCTGCCATCAACTCTTGTGGAAGACCTAAAGGGTTAATAAAGTTTGAAAAAACAGTTTTGAATACCTTGAGGGGTGTAGTTTCTAGAATGGGGTCATTTTTGGGAGGTTTCTATTATCTAAGCCTCACAATATGACTGCAAACCTGAACTGGTCCATAAAAAGTGGGATTTTGAAGATTTCTCAAAAATTTCAAAATTTGCTTCTAAACTTCTAAGCCTTGTAACATCCCCAAAAAATAAAATATCATTCCCAAAATGCTACAAACATGAAGTAGACATATGGGGAATGTAAAGTCATCACAATTTTGGGGGGTATTACTATGTATTACAGAAGTAGAGAAACTGAAACTTTGAAATTTGCTAATTTTTCAAAATTTTTGGTAAAAAATGTATTTTTTTATGCAAAAAAATTAACTTTTTTGACCCAATTTTAGCAGTGTCATGAAGTACAATATGTGACGAAAAAACAATCTCAGAACGGCCTGGGTAAGTCGAAGCGTTTTAAAGTTATGAGCACTTAAAGTGACACTGGTCAGGTTTGCAAAAAATGGCCTGGTCCTGAAGGTGAAAATGAGCCTGGTCCTTAAGGGGTTAAAGGGGTTGTCCAAGTAATATTTATCGATGACCTATCCTCAGGATAGGTAATCAATATCAGATCGGCTGGGGTCAGACACCCGTCACCCCCGCCAATCAGCTGTTTGAAGAGGAGGCGCGCGCCGTGACGAGTCAGTATGGGGACAAGAAATGGCATTAGCAAGCTCTCCTCTCCATACTGTGGAGAAGATCGCTGCATGTAAATGCAGCGGTCTCCTACGCTAATGAGCAGCAGATTGTCGGGAAGGAACTCTGCTGCTGTATTGTCCTGTGTAAAGGAACCTTAAAGGGGTTGTCCAAGTTATATTTATTGATGACCTATCCTCAGGATAGGTAATCAATATCAGATCGGCTGGGGTCAGACATCCGGCACCCACGCCGATCAGCTGTTCGAAGAGGAGGCGCGTGCCGTGCCAGCACCGCCTCCTCTTCACTGTTTACCTTCTCGCCGTTGCATCTAGAGGGTGAGCAGGTGTAATTACACCTAACCGTCCCATTCATTTCAATGGTACGGATCGTTCCCATACACTTGTATAAGAGCTCCAACAGAAAGAGAGAATCCAGCTTCTTGTGGAGTAAAAAATAGTTCTTTATTGGCTCATCATATAAAATCCACTAAAATAACAGGAAAAAGGTGTAGTAACATGTTTCGGGCTACAGAGATATCTTGATTCTGTAGCCCGAAACATGTTACTACACCTTTTTCCTGTGATTTTGGTGGATTTTATATGATGAGCCAATAAAGAACTATTTTTTACTCCACAAGAAGCTGGATTCTCTCTTTCTGTTGGATTTTCTATTGGGCCCCGTTCTGGCCTTTTTTCCATGCTTCGTGGATTAAAGTCAGAGGTGAGAGCTGCAGCCATTTCTATCATTGTTTTGCACGTGTATAGGAGCGATCCGTACCATTGAAATGAATGGGACGGCTTGGGTGTAATTACATCTGCTCACCGCTGCAGATGCAACAGCGAGAAGGTAAACAGTGAAGAGGAGGCGGCGCTGGCACGGCGCGCGCCTCCTCTTCAAACAGCTGATCGGCGGGGGTGCTGGGTGTCTGACCCCAGCCGATCTGATATTGATTACCTATCCTGAGGATAGGTCATCAATAAATATAACTTGGACAACCCCTTTAAGGTTCCTTTACACAGGACAATACAGCAGCAGATTGTCGGGAAGGAAGATTAGACATCATAATCTACTGCCCAGAAACAATCATTTAGGTTCCTGCGCTAACAATGCCTGATGAACCAGCGTTTCTCTTGTTTATCGGGTGATGACAAATATCAGTCAAGATCTTACTCGTCTGGCAGCATCATCCCTGCAGACAAATATTATTCCTGGGGAAAGGAATACAACAATAGCGCCATTTTTTTTAGGACAACCAGGGATACAATTAAGGGATCGGAAGAAGTGGGCTTACAGCAAATAGATTTGTCCGAATCCATAAAGGACATAAATGATAAACAAATCATCAATTTATCTAAATGTCGAATAACACCAGCTCAGAAATCACTTTTAAGTATGGGTCTAACATGTTCCCCGACACCACGATGTGATATTTTTTTATGGATCAAGGTTGTTGATCTCTTTGCACGCAAGCTGACCCTACATAAAACACATAAAAAATGTGAGTCAGATATATGGTAAGTAGGAACAATGAAGTGTTGAAATATTAGAGAGTCTAATTAGGGAAAATGAAGGAGATAAAGTCATTTTAGATTCGCCCTTTACTTCCCTGAAGCCCAAATGTAAAAATACACCACCTTTTAAGCAATTTAAGGAAATAGAAGAACTCCTTGTGTTAGAGGAGTTAAAAACAAATGAAGATATCATAATAAAACCCAGTGACAAAGGGGGAAATATTGTTATTCAAGACAGGGAAGATTATGTAGACATGGTCTTAAGGCTACTTAGAGATAAAAAAAACACATACAGGATATTACAGGAAAATCCTACAAGTTATTACCTGCAAGAATTGAAACATCTTTTGATGGAGGCAAGAGACAATAATCTAATTACAAAGGATGAGTTTATATATCTGTTTAATAAAAGTCCAAGCATTCCAACCTTTTACGCTCTACCCAAGGTGCACAAGAATAGGACACCGATCCCAGGAAGGCCCATAGTCTCTGGTAATGATAGTGTGACACAGGGTATTAGCGAATATGTGGACCAAATATTGAGGCCCTTTGTGACATTGCTATCTTCTTATATCAAAGATACCAAGGACCTTCTCCTTAAGATAAATGACATCACAGTGACATCAGATATTTTACTGTCAAGCCTAAAAATGTCAAATCATACACAATATTCAATACCATCTTGGTTTACAGGCGGTAAAGTCATTTTTGAGCACGAAGAGCGCAAATTTTTAACAGCACAATGAATTGGTATTATCTATGTTAGAATTTATTTTGGAGCACAATTATTTTAAGTTTTAGGAGCACTATTATAAACTAGTGATGGGAAGTTTGAATCTTTTAAATGAATCGGTTTATTTGAATCAGTTCATTCAAAAGAACCGATTCATGAATCGAATCTTTGATTCACTTGCTGAGTCGGCTGACAAGCAAGTGAAACGAAGCTCAGGAGCTGAAAAAAACAAGCATCCAGGGGCTGGGGAAAACTTAGGACTGGAGGGGTAATTAATATAATTAAAATGGTTGCAGGCTGGGGTGTGTTGGGAGGGCCCAGCCTTCACTCTAGGATCATCTTTACAAGACCTGTTAGAGTCTCTGCTACCTCACACTGAGCTGCTTCATATGGATCAGCTCAGTCAGATGAATCGACTCCTTCAGTTCAGTGAAAGGAATCGATTTAAAATAATGTTTTTTTCAAGAACCAGACATCAATATTATAAACAAATCAAAGGGACCGCGATGGGGACGTCATGTGCCCCTTCCTAGGCTAATCTTTTTTTGGGGTTATGGGAGAATCACTTGGTATTTACAGAGGGGATATCGACGTATACCTGCCACATATTATTTTGGGGCAGGTCTATAGACAACATCCTCATCCTATGGGATGGAGGACACTCACTATTTTATGAGTTCGCCCAGGCATTAAAAAATAATGATATAGGTATGAAATATGCTTATGAAATTCAGGAGAAGGAGATGTATTCTTGGTTCTAAAAAAAATTAAAGACAGAAGGTGGTCATCTTGATAATGAGATTTTTAGAAAACCAACTTCTACAAACAGTTATTTGCATTGGACCAGCTGGCATCCTCTTCCTTTAAAGAGGGGGATCCTGGTTGGCCAGTATTTAGGAGCCAGGAGAAATTGTACTAATGATATGTAATTTATTGAGGAAAGCAATGATCTCCTTGGGAGATTTCAAAATAGGGGATATCCAACTCGCCCACTCGAAAGAGCCTTCAATAGGGCAAAAAATACTAAGAGAGAGGAATTATTAAAAAGCACCCCGAAAAAAGACAATGACATCAGATGCATTGGTACATTCGATGGATATAACAGAGAAATGTATCAGATTGTAAAGAAACACTGGCATATTATACAATCAGATATAGAACTGGGACCAGTTCTCACTCGCAGTCCCAGTATTACCTATCGCAGAGGCTTGAATCTAAAGGTCCAATTGGTCCCAAATTTATGACGGGAAGACATCACAAGAACTAAGGCACCGTATTCAAGGCCACTTAAGTACAATAGAGACAGAGAAAGTCACGTCTATGTCAAGACATATGAGATATGTTCATGGAAAAACCACAAACTTACTATGCTTCTGGGGAATAGAAAATATGAAATTGGGACCCAGAGGAGGAAATTTGGACAGAAAGCTATTACAATGTGAGGCTCGCTGGATTTACAGACTCAATAAAATGAGTCCTGTTGGTCTAAATGAGGGATTCTCATTTACGGCATTTATTTGAAAAATAGGGGGCAGGGATATACATTAGTTATCCCATTGATAATATCTCCATACAGTTTACCAACTACCATGCATTTGAAATATAACAATGAAGCCCGATAAAGGGGATTATTAATCAATGGTTGAACATTTAATCACTATAAATATTATTAGTGTAATAATTAATAGGGTATGAATGATTATAAGTGGTATTCTTATATAATTAATTATTAATAGTTATAGAAGAGGAGTTAATTGTTCATATTTGCACTAATTTATTATTATTATTAAATATTATTAATTCATTTTATTATTACTAATTCCTATTAACAATTTTCTTTTAATAATCAAGCTTGAACACTGATTGTATAATATAAAGTAAAGTATAATTATTAATCACGTTGGTTGTTATGATTAGGATTATTTTTTTATAATTATGTTCATAATTAAAGGGTTTCTACCACATCGTTTTGACAAATTTAGCTGTCAGACACTGTCGATCCGCTAGTGTCTGCTCTACCAGCGTCCTCAGGGGAAACGGAGCTACAACTAACACGAGTGCTTAAACTGGATATCATTTAAGCCTGAAAGGCCGGTTTTACTATTTTCATTGTCCATTCCAATAGCGCACACGCTACAACTTAGCTTCAATCCCACTATAGCTCTCTAGATGCGCACGACTTGGGACTTATATTATGTTTATTCTATTAGTCCTCACTGCGCATGCCTGGAGACTTGAAAGAGGGTATCCTATCTTTAACTGATTCATGCTTAATATTAAAAGGAAAACCTATCCCAACATAATAGGTACTTAAATCGGGCTTTGAATATACTACCATTATTCTTAACATAAGTTGTCAGTAAAAACACTTAATCTGGACCCAAATTGTCAGAATTTTACTTTATTTTATGTATTTCATAATTAAAGGGTTTCTACCACATCGTTTTGACATAATTAGCTGTCAGACACTAGCGATCCGCTAGTGTCTGCTCTACCAAACAATGCTATTATAATAGCTTTTTGTGCAGCCGTTTCCATAAAAAAAAAACTTTTATTGATATGCTAATGAGCCTCTAGGTGCTATGGGGGCGTCTTTTCAGCACCTAGAGGCTCCGTCTACCTTCACAAAATGCCGCCCAGCGCGTCCCTCCAGCCCGCCCATCTCCTCTGGAATGCGATCCTACCTCTGAGTCAGCGGACGAATTCTCGCGCCTGCGCCGTGCGCGTCTGTCTTTGGCGCAGGCGCAGTGAATGTCTGACCGCTGCCTGCACAGACATCTCGGTCATCGGCGCAGGCGCAGTGAATGTCTGACCGCTCCCTGCACGGACATCCCCTCTGCGCCTGCGCCGATGACCGAGATGTCTGTGCAGGCAGCGGTCAGACATTCACTGCGCCTGCGCCAAAGACAGACGCGCACGGCGCAGGCGCAAGAATTCGTCCGCTGACTCAGAGGTAGGATCGCATTCCAGAGGAGATGGGCGGGCTGGAGGGACGCGCTGGGCGGCATTTTGTGAAGGTAGACGGAGCCTCTAGGTGCTGAAAAGACGCCCCCATAGCACCTAGAGGCTCATTAGCATATCAATAAATGTTAGTTTTTTTATGGAAACGGCTGCACAAAAAGCTATTATAATAGCATTGTTTGGTAGAGCAGACACTAGCGGATCGCTAGTGTCTGACAGCTAATTATGTCCAAACGATGTGGTAGAAACCCTTTAATTATGAAATACATAAAATAAAGTAAAATTCTGACAATTTGGGTCCAGATTGAGTGTTTTTACTGACAACTTATGTTAAGAATAATGGTAGTATATTCAAAGCCCGATTTAAGTACCTATTATGTTGGGATAGGTTTTCCTTTTAATATTAAGCATGAATCAGTTAAAGATAGGATACCCTCTTTCAAGTCTCCAGGCATGCGCAGTGAGGACTAATAGAATAAACATAATATAAGTCCCAAGTCGTGCGCATCTAGAGAGCTATAGTGGGATTGAAGCTAAGTTGTAGCGTGTGCGCTATTGGAATGGACAATGAAAATAGTAAAACCAGCCTTTCAGGCTTAAATGATATCCAGTTTAAGCACTCGTGTTAGTTGTAGCTCCGTTTCCCCTGAGGACGCTGCTCTCAGCGCTGAAACATGTCGGGGGAGCGCGATTATAGTATTTTAAAGGAAGTGATGAAGTGAAGGAATGAGAGCAGTGGGGTGTGCTGCAGGCAGCCTGGCAGCTTAGGAAAATAATCGAGTAATAAGGAAACGATAACTATGAGGGACAGTCAGTTACATCGATAAATAATCAGTATAGATCAGAAATAGTAACTACATCTTATAAATCTGCCACTGACTGTTAGGGAACTTTCACACTAGCGTTTTTGTTTTCCAGTATTGAGTTCAGTCACATGAGCTCATTACCGGAAAAAAATGATCAGTTTTATCCTAATGCATTCTGAATAGAGAGCAATCCGTTCAGGATGCCGCAGCATGCTGCAGTTTTATCTCCGGCCACAAATACTGAACATTTGCCGAAATGCCGGATCCGGCATTAATTTACATTAAATTGTATTAGTGCCGGATCCGACGTTTCGGCAAAACAGACCCGGCTTTTCGGTCTGCGCAGGCACAGACCTTTAAAAATGCTAAAAAATTTTATACCGGACCAGTTTTTCCGGATGACACAGGAGAGACAGATCCGGTATTCAGGGGCGTAGCGTGGGGGGGGGGGCAGGGGGCCGTTGCCCCGGGTCCCACACTGTAGGGGGGCGCTGTCCGCTGGGCTGGCACAAGTTAAATCGCTGACGTTGTGTTGCTGTTTTTTTCACACAGCGCCCGGGTGCAGAGCAGAGTGAGGAGGCGGGGCATGCACGGCAGTTCCTGATAGGCTCCTCAAACCTTCCAGGCGGGAAAGACAGTGCAGAGCCAGGAGCCGGAGCAAGAAGAAGCAGAAGATGGCTGCCGCACTGTCGCTGAAT